>NC_142483.1:42025681-42328712 GCF_049115385.1 Moschus berezovskii | reverse complement strand
GCAAGAGAATTCCATAAAAAAAATTTTACTTTTGTTTCATCGACTATGCCAAAGCCCTTGATAGTGTGGATCACAACAAACAAACTGTGGAAAATTCTTCAAGAGATGGGAATACCAGACCACCTTACTTGTCTCCTGAGAAACCCGTATGCAAGTCAAGGAGCAACAGAACCAGACATGGAACAAAGGACTGGTTCCATATTGGGAAAAAGGAATATGTCAAGGCTGTATATTGTTACCCTGCTTATTTAACTTATAAGCAGAGTACATCATGCAAAATGCCAGGCTGGATGAAGCACAAACAGGAATCATAATTGCCAGGAGAAATATCGATAATCTCAGACATGCAGATGACACCACCCTTATGGCAGAAAGCAAAGAAGAACTAAAGAATCTCCTGGAAAGAGGAGAGTAAAAAAGCTGGCTTAAAACTCAACATTCAGAAAACAAAGATCATGGCATCCAGTCCTATCACTTCATGGCAAAGAGATGGGGAAACAATGAAAACAGTCACAGACTTTATTTTCTTGGGCTCCAAAATCACTTCAGATGGTGGCTGCAGCCATGAAATTAAAAGACGTTTGTTCCTTGTAAGAAAAGCTATGACAAACCTAGACAGTATATTAAAAAGCAGAGACATTACTTTGCCAACAAAGATCCATTAAGTCAAAGCTATGGTTTTTCCAGTAGTCATGTATGGACATGACTGTTGGGCCATAAGGAGGTGAGAGTTGGATCATAAAGAAGGCTGAGCACTGAAGAATCAATGTTTTTGAACTGTGGTGTTGGAGAAGACTCTGGAGAGTCCCTTGGACAGCAAGGAGATCCAACCAGTCCATCCTAAACGAAATCTATTCTGAATATTCTTTTGGAGAAGTGATGCTGAAGCTGAAGCTCCAATACTTTGGCCACCTCATGCAAACAGCTGACTCACTAGAAAAGACCCTGATGCTGGGAAAGCTAAAAGGCAGGAGGAGAAGGAGAAACAGAGGATGACATAGTTGGATGGCATCACCGACTCAATGGACATGAGTTCTAGCAAGCTCTGGAAGATACTGATGGACAGGGAAGCCTGGCGTGTTGCATTTCATGGGTTCGCAAAGAGTTGGAGATGGCTGAGTGGCTGAAGAATAACAAAGACGTTCTTTCCTTGATTCTCCTAAGCCTTTTCATAATTCTTAATCTACTTATTGTTTATTTCTCTCTGTGTTTTGAGAATTGGTGCTCTTTTATTATTAAGGGGCAGCTTTAAGGAATAATTATGGCAAATAATGTAGAAAGTGAATTTTTGAAGAAAGGTTTGGATCAGCTACCAATAGGAACAGTTCTACATGCCTGATTATCCAGACTCTTTTTAGAATTTTTTCAACTGTGAGTCTACTTTTTTTTCCCTCCCTTTTAGAACAATCATTCCATACTGCATTGTTAAAATACACTTGCATTTTGAGAAGCTAAAGGAAGGGTTTTTTTATTATTATTATTAACTCAGGTATAATATTTATTCAGGGCCATCCCCCAATCCCACCTGTATTCTCCTGTAGAATTTTGACTTCTTCTAAAGAAAACACAGAATGGAAAGTTAGAGTAAAGATTAATGGCAGTCATAATGTAGTAAACACATTAAAACACTGTTCTAGTATTTTGTCAAGAATTCTCAATATATTCAGTAATGGAGTTGGCATATAAAATGATTCTTGTTGCATTCAGGTTTTAGATCAATACTACTCTTACAAATAAAAATATCCTCCAAAAAGAGCCCAATAATACCAAAATCCATGTTCAAGATAAACTGTGAACAACAAAGATATATTTTGGATATATAGCAGTGATGTTGCGCATACTGGACAAAAAAGAGTCAAAAAAACAGAATGTCATGAAGGGGAAAAAGAACAACGCATTATAATCCTAACCCTTCTTCATTAAGATTATTCTTATCTAGAAAGCATATTGAATAACCATGTCAACACTCTTGGAGTAAGAATAAACTCACGTAAAAATGGATGGACAAACCCTAGGAACCCTTAAGTAGCACAACTCTAGAGAGGACCTACACGTCACTTTGAACATAATTTTACTATATTCCTACAAGTGTCCTTAGGGAGATTCATAGTAAAAGTAGGAAAATACACTTCCAAGACAATTTTGAAGTTCATTAAAATAACTCATTAAAAATATAACATAACCCAGCACTATAATTCATCTGACCAGTTCCTATTACTATTTACTTTGATTAAATAGAAATCTTAATTTCCCATGGCTTTTGCTAATATTACTTTTAGAAGAAAGACTGAAATGATAAGACAGTCTTATACAGAAATTCTAGTCAATGTGATTCAGAACCCATGCAGCCATCTTCTTTTGTATCTTTCTCAATCCTTTCTTCCATTTTATACAGTAAGATTATGTCGCAAATGATATATCTTAGATAGTGTAAGGTCCTTTAACAGAAGAGAAAGACTTAACTGTTATTAAGTGGTATACATTTATAGAAAAATAAGGAGAACTATTTTTGAAAATTTCTAATCAGGCTAACATAGAACATGATTGAGAACATTCAATTTCCCCAATTCATTACTTAAATCTAACCTAATTAAGAATGCTCTTTATTCAAAAAGTCTTTATGACAATGTGTTTGTGACATTGAAAAGAATTATTCCTATTTCTAGCAACATGGTGAGCTTGCAAAACAACCACTGAGAAATATTTAGTGTTTGTTTTTTTTTTTACAACCATTACATACTTTTCAGTGGCTGCAAAAACAAAACAAAACAAAAAAAAACAGTGTGGATGATATAAAACTTTACATTTTTCCGTTACACTGATGATTTTGATAGTGAAAAGACAAAGTGACCATATGTCAAAAATATATAGAAAATTGGAGACAGACCTATAAAGCCACAGAGGTCAGAGTAGAGAGGCAGAGAAGGTAATAGCAGCCATATACAGGCCATGCTACTAAATTCCTCTTGGGAATGAAGCTATGACTTTGGTCAACAGGAGGCAATAGACTTCTGAATAGAGATAGAACTTGGAAAAGGTAGTTCCATATACTAAAGTAAAACAAAAAAATTGGCCTCTCCAGTCCAGAAAAGTAACAAAAGAAAAATTTATCAAGCTTATATCATATACTATTTTGTAGCTTACATTCACTCTACTGATGGACAGTGAGATTCTCACACTGAGTATTTGACATTAAAACTGGTCCTAGACTGCTGATATTCCCAGACCCCTGGCAAATTACATACTAATCTGTTCTGTAGCCACTCTTTCATAGAGCAAGTTATCCAGAATCTCTGCACTCTGTGCATAGATTATCTAGCAGAAATAATAAACCATGTAAAAGAATTAGAGTTGATGGAGAAGGCAAACAGTTAAACTAGTCCTTCATGAATCACGTAATAGTCATGTGAAACAGACTATAACATACTGAGCTTAAACTATTAATGAGATAAAATACAGACATACAATTAAAAAAAAAAACACACAAAACAGAACATTGTGGTGAATAAGAAAGATAGAATAGAGAGTGACAAGCAGATTATCTGAGACGACAATGAAAAATACAGAAAATAACATTAGTTTTAATAAAGCAACACATAATAAAGGGTTAAATATCAGATTAGATGCAGAAAAAGAGATAATACATTAACTAGAAAACAGTTTGAGGAAACTTCGTGGAATTTAGCACGATGAAATGAACAGAAGAAAAAAAATGGAAAACAATAATAATGGACATGCAGACACTATGAAGGACTTTCAGAAGAAACCAGGAAGAGTACAGAGCCAACAGTCTAACAGGAAATGACTGAGTTTCCTTAACTTTATGAAACATGTCAACTTCAATTTCAAAGAGCACACTCATTTATACCCGTAAAGTACTTATGCATTTATCCAAGAGAAATAATTATAGGAAAACAAAGGGATAGGGTTTGCCTTAAAAAATCAAAAAGAAAGCAGATTATTTCAAATTTGAAAAGAATTTGACAGGCAGCAAACCAATCACCACATATAGAACCAAAGAACTATAGAATTTTATCTCCAGTGATGTGGAGAGACAAACATTACCAATTGTTAATTTCTTTCTATATCTAACTAAATTATCCATCAAGGCATTGGAAAAGTAGGGGGAATTTTAGACAAAAATTACCATTCAGTTACCTTTACTGAAATAAATAAAAACTATAATTAAGGGAAAAAACAAAAAACGAGTGAAGTAGGTGAGCAAGGAGGACGCAAAAGAAAAGATGAGAAAGGAATTTTCTCAGTTCAGTTCAGTCGCTCAGTCACGTCCGACTCTTTGCGACCCCATGGACTGCAGCACACCAGGCTTCCTGTCCATCACCAACTCCCAGAGCCTACTCAAACTCATGTCCATCACATTGGTGATGCCATCCAACCATCCCTCTGTTGCCCCCTTTCCCTCCCAGCATTTGTGTCTTTTCAAATGAGTCAGCTCTTCACATCAGGTGGCCCAAGTATTAGAGTTTCAGCTTCAGCATCAGTCCTTCCAATGAAAATTCAGGACTGATTTCCTTTAGGATGGACTGGTTGGATCTCCTTGCAGTCCAAGGGACTCTCAAGAGTCTTCCAGCACCACAGTTCAAAACCATCAATTCTTTGATGCTCAGCTCTCTTTATATTTCAACTCTCACATCTATACATGACTACTGGAAAAACCATAGCTTTGACTAGATGGACCTTTGTAGTCAAAGTAATGTCTCTGCTTTTCAATATGCTGTCTAGGTTGGTCACAGCTTTTCTTTAAGGAGCAAGCGTCTTTTAATTCCATAGCTACAGTTACCATCTGCGGTGATTTTGGAGCTCCCCCCCAAATAAAGTCTCTCACTGTTTCCATTGTTTCCCCATCTATTTTCCATGAAGTGGTGGGACTGGATGCCATGATATATTTATATAAAAGGAATTTTCTATCATATGTCAATCAAAATTTTGGCTATAAATAAAACTAATCACAATAAGGACATGCATTAAGAAATTTATAAGCACTGGAATGTAACAAAGGTGGACATCAAGCATGGAATATGGAACTAGGTGGGCAGGTTACAGTCTTCAAAATATCTAGTATTATTTGATAGGAGAAAAGATGCACCAAATGATTTAAAATTTTTAAGTCAAACATGTAGTTTCAGAGTAATCAGTAAAAAAAAAAAAGAAATATAATGTATAACTTTCTAAAAGAGGAAAGGAAAAGGAATGAAAAAATGCTAATTCCAGTAGGAGTAGAAAAAGATAGAAAGACATATAAACTGTTGACTATAGAAAACACAAATGAAGTGTTAGAAATTAAACCCAATAATCACAATAAAGTGAGCCCAGTTAAATTTTCTACTAAAAGGACAGAGATGCCCAAGGTAACTTTTAGAAATCTGGATATCTGTGACTTACAGGAGAACTACAGTAAACATAATATTGAACACAAAACTGAAAGAGCTTATATAAGGGACAAGACAAAATTTAAGGCAAAAATAGTTACCAAATTGAAGCTTTAATAAAGTGATATGAAAGGCGAGTTTACCAGGAAGAGCAAGTGTTCTATCTCTCTTAGGTAATACTGATATGATTACATTGAGAAATTTGAAAAAAAAAAAGACACACACACACAATTGCAATGGATCATTTTACCACATCTTTCCCAGAAACAGAGATTGCAGAAATGTACCTATTAGGGGGAAAGAAAGTTTGGGTGATGCAATTAAGAAGCTCTATCCAGAGTATATGTAGAACCCAACTTTTAACAATATTTGGATAATACCTTTCTTTTCAGTCATGAGTGGGAAAAATGGTTTAGCAGATCTCACTTGTTTCCCTAGGAGATTACTGTCCCCAGTGGACTGAAATTCCTGAAGCTGAGGTAAACAACAGAACTGAATAATAAATATACTGATGAGCAGCAATATTAGGAAAATATTTAAATATTACTGATTCCCAATACCACTACTCTGCAGAACTTTGGAAACAATTTACATAATTTTTATGGTAATCCCAAATATTTTTACCTGATACATTAAGGTGTATTTTAAAAGGTTCATTCTTTGTCATGTTTTATTTCTCTTAGGAGTATATTTGTATATCTTATGACTGTTTACTAATTTTAGCCCTTTTATCGGATAATCTAAATGTATGAAGATTTTTAAAGTGTAAATCCCAGGGTTTATTTTCTGAGTATTTGCTAATGATACTCTCTTCTGTGGTACAGATGACTTGTGAATAAACACATGCAGGTTGTTCCAAAGACACACATCAAGTCATGGATCTATACTCTCTCCATTCTGTCCCCCACTCCCCCATGCCACACACACACAGACGCTACAAAGGCATTCTCATCCTTGCCAACATCACACAATTGAAAGTTAAAGATAAAACTGAGTTTCCCCCCATGTCAGAGTGGAACACTGATCACTGTAAAACAGATCTCTATTAACAGCCAGATTTCTATTGGCAATTGATGTCTGCTAAAAATCTCAGTGACTGATAAAGACCTTATTTGCCTTGCCTACTAACTCACTTCTCATCGATTAGAAGAAACCCAGAAGGAGAATCCTGTTTGAGACTGAATTCCGAAAAAGACGGAAATGGTAATAGGCAAATGACAAGAATCATGGGAATAAAAGCCTTACTGATCATGAAATTTATAATCTACTCTCCTCTGTGTAGTTACACAAACGTTTTCTTCATATCTATCATGGATCATGAACTGAACTCATTTATGAGATGAGGATGCAAAGTCAACTTTAAAAATTGGGTTACCAAAAAAAAAAAGGAACCAGAGAAGAGATGAGTATATTCCCTGGATAGAGGCATTTAGTAAGAATGTTACTAAATATTTAGTTCAGTTATTTTTTAGGAAGTGTCTAATAAAAAGGAAAACTTGAGTAACAAACTTCAACACACACACAAGCATGCAGAAGCACGCACACACACACACACAGGTAAAATGGTAAAAGCAAAGTCCCTAGATGTAAGGAACTGCTCTAAGTTAAAATTTATAAAACACTCATACAATATAGTAAAAGACAAGCTCATAAATAAAAAGAAGTGACAAGAGGGATGGTCACCCATAAATACAATCTGTATTCAATAGAAATACATCACAAAAGGCATTACGTGGAACTTAAATTCCATAGGAAGTTAAAAAAAATTTGAATAGAAGAGTTCTATGCCAAAATAAGGTTTGAAAATAGGTTAAAGTTAAATTGGTTTTTTTATTGCAGGACCTTTCAGAGTCTTTGCAGTTTTAAAACCTATTATGAATCTTTCAGAAGAAAAATAAAAAGTAAATACCTATTTTCCAAATTATTTTGACCAGGGAATTTTTAGAGTAGAGTTTTGAACATTAGAGCTTTAGAAAGACATTTAGTAAACTCTGGTCCACAGGATCACTGAATCTCTTCAACTTTTAAGAATCCAATGTTCATTGCAGCACTGTTTATAATAGCCAGGACATGGAAGCAACCTAGATGTCCATCTGCAGACGAATGGATAAGAAAGCTTTGATACATATACACAATGGAGTATTATTCAGCCATTAAAAAGAATGCATTTGAACCAGTTCTAATGAGGTGGATGAAACTAGAGCCTATTATACAGAGTGAAGTAAGCCAGAAAGAAAAACACAAATACAATATACTAACGCATATATATGGAATTTAGAAAGATGGTAATGATAACCCTGTATACGAGGGTTACTTGACTTACTCCTTTCCTGATTTGGAACCAGTCTGTTCCATGTACGGTTCTGACTGTTGCTTCCTGACCTGCATACAGGTTTCTCAAGAGGCAGGTCAGGTGGTCTGGGATTCCCATCTCTTTCAGAATGTTCCACAGTTTATTGTGATCCACACAGTCAAAGGCTTTGGCATAGTCAATGAAGCAGAAATAGATGGTTTTCTGAAAGTCTCTTGCTTTCTCCATGATCCAAGCGGAAGTCGGCAATTTGATCTCTGGTGCCTCTGCCTTTTCTAAAACCTGCTTGAACATCTGGGAGTTCACGGTTCACATATTGCTGAAGCCTGGCTTATAGAATTTTGAGCATGAATTTACTAGTGTGTGAGATGAGTGCCATTGTGCAGTAGTTTGAGCATTCTTTGGCATTGCCTTTCTTTGGGATTGGAATGAAGACTGACCTCTTCCAGTCCTGTGGCCACTGCTGAGTTTTCCAAATCTGCTGGCATATTGACTGCAACACTTTCACAGCATCATCTTTCAAGATTTCAAATAGCTCAACTGGAATTCCATCACCTCCACTAGCTTTGTTCGTAGTGATGCTTTCTAAGGCCCACTTGACTTCACATTCCAAGATGTCTGGCTCTAGGTCAGTGATCATGATATCGTGACTATCTTGGTCATGAAGATCTTTTTTGTACAGTTCTTCTGTGTATTCTTGCCACCTCTTCTTAATATCTTCTGCTTCTGTTAGGTCCATACCATTTCTGTCCTTTATCGAGCCCATCTTTACATGAAATGTTCCCTTGGAATCTCTAATTTCCTTGAAGAGGTCTCTTGTTTTTCCTATTCTGTTGTTTTCCTCTATCTCTTTGCATTGATCACTGAGGAAGGCTTTCTTATCTCTCCTTGCTATTCTTTGGAACTCTGCATTCAGATGCTTATATCTTTCCTTTTCTCCTTTGCTTTTCGCTTCTCTTCTTTTCACAGCTATTTGTAAGGCCTCCTCAGACAGCCATTTAGCTTTTTTGCATTTCTTTTCCATGGGGATGGTCTTGGTCCCTGTCTCCTGTACAATGTCCAGAGTTCATCAGGCACTCTATCTCTCAGATCTAGTCCCTTAAATCTATTTCTCACTTCCACTGTATAATCATAAGGGATTTGATTTAGGTCATATCTGAATGGTCTAGTGGTTTTCCCTACTTTCTTCAATTTCAGTCTGAATTTGGCAATAAGGAGATCATGATCTGAGCCACAGTCAGCTCCTGGTCTTGTTTTTGCTAACTGTATACAGCTTCTCCATCTTCGGCTGCAAAGAATATAATCAATCTGATTTCGATGTTGACCATCTGGTGATGTCCATGTGTAGAGTCTTCTCTTGTGTTGTTGGAAGAGGCTGTCTGCTATGACTAGTGCGTTCTGTTGACAAAACTCTATTAGCCTTTGCCCTGCTTCATTCCATGCTCCAAGGCCAAATTTTCCTGTTACTCCAGGTGTTTCTTGACTTCCTACTTTGGTATTCCAGTTCCCTATAATGAGAAGGACATCTTTTTTGGGTGTTAGTTCTAAAAGGTCTTGTAGGTCTTCATAGAACTGTTCAACTTTGGCTTCTTCAGTGTTACTGGTTGGGGCATAGGCCTGGATTACTGTAATATTGAATGGTTTGCCTTGGAAATGAACAGAGATCATTCTGTCATTTCTGAGATTGCATCCAAGTACTGCATTTCGGACTCTTTTGTTGACCATGATGGCTACTCCATTTCTTCTAAGGGATTCCTGCCCAAAGTAGTAGATATAAAGGTTCCTATGCAATATTGCTCTTTACAGCACCAGACCTTGCTTCTATCACCGGTCACATCAGAGTTGTTACAAGGATTAAATACAAATGTGTATGAAAAACATCTGGCACAAATGTTTTTCTGTGAACCCACAAAAACTATGAGCTATAAGGCCAGAATTCAGATGAAATAAATGGAAAGAATAAATTCAATATCAAAGCAGCATTCTGAGAACTCTATAACCAACTGCATATTGGAGAAGGGATGACTGGGACACAGATTAAATTTTTTAAATTAGGATGCCTACAAAGAATATGATAAATGATAGAAAAGCTGAATATGCAAAGACAGGAGGATGCAAAACAATGACCTATTGTATTTTTGTTTGTTTGTTTCTGCTTTTTGTTTCTTTTTCTATTGTTCACATTTGGTCAAGAGTAGATTGGTAGACATCCCTGAACAAAATGGGTTGTTGGGATGTTTGTATTAAATATATTACACACCTCCAAACATCCATGGCCAAAATAGGCCACAGTTGGCATACTTACTTGAAAGAAGAACTCACTGCATGGTAACTGGATTAACAGATAATCATAGGCCTACCTTGTGCTTCCCTTGTAGCTCAGTCAGTAAAGAATCTGCCTGCAGTGCAGGAGACCCAGGTTCAACCCCTGGGTTGGGAAGATCCCCTGGAGAAGGAAATGGCAACCCACTCCAGTATCCTTGCCTGGAAAAATCTCATGGACAGAGGAGCCTGGTGGGCTGCAGTCCATGGGGTCGCAAAGAGTCAGGCATGACTAAGCGACTAATACTTACTTACCTATGATAAAAGATTTACTCCAAATTTCACTCATGGCACTGGAGAGAATATTTTCCACACTAAGATGACCCATTCCCAAGCATATTTTGTTGGCACATCAGCAGATTCTCAAGTAACCCAAGAAGGGTTCAGAAAGTGGGCATATCCACTTTGAGGTTACTGTGTGGTATACAATAAGATCCAAATATCCATTTACACAGGAAACTGGCAGCTGGGACAAAAGTCCAGGCATGTCATAAACTCAAAACTACTCTCAGGAACAGCCGTGGAATATTTCTAAATGTGGGGTGATCACACTGTGGCAACAACACTCTATTTAAATTTCAGAGCCATCCTTCTCTCTAAACATACTTGAAGGCTTCTTTGGAACTGTGATGACATCTTATTGATTTCACTAAGTGACCTGGATTGATTGAAAACTTGGAGAAGCTTTAAACACTAAAAGTTCCTCAAGGGCGTTTTTCCCTGGTGGATGTCCTGTTTGTTTTCAATGCAGTGTTTTTCTTCCATAACCCATCTGCCTGATCATTTTATCCACCTGGTTTCTTTCTGAAAGAGTATAGGCATTGCAAGGGATCTCACTAAATTCGAAGTCAAAAGTCCAAGGTAGGAGTTAGGAGGTTTAAGATTTCATGTTTTAAGACAGACAGTCTTTCCTGGTGCCATAGCACAACTAGAATTCCCCATCTTAAAAGAAAATATCATATTAGATACAAAGGATGCATCTTAAATGATAAAATTAGAAAAACTGGGAAAGATATTTTTAAAAAGGAAATATATACTGTGTCCTTTGCTCAGTGGCAATACATTTACCAGTGGGTGCCTTTATGGCTCACTTAATAACAGAACAAGAATAGGAAGATGAAGAAAAATATGAATCTTATAATTACCCATTTCCAGAGAAGTAATAAATGAAAAAATGAAAACACGGCACTTTTTTTTTTTTTCCTCTCCCACACCACTGCACCTGTATCTAGACATTCGTGGGAGTCATTGTTCTTTTCACATCACCACAGAATATGATTTTTCTCACAAGAAAATGATTCACTGGAGAAATCAAACTAGCCATCCTAGTGCAATTCGTGGGATTTTTGTTAGCATTTCAACTCTTGGCTTAGTTCGAAAAATGAGAGTCACGTCATCTACTTTCTACACAAATTGAAACCCGAAGATTCAATCACTCTTGAAATTCATGAAATCCCACATTGAGAAAACTGAGGCGGATTCTCAGAGCTGCTACAGCGGCACGTGACAGTGAGTATGGCAAAGGCCAACTGCAGACAAATACACCATTACCATCTGAAATCAGTGCTTCCACAGTATTGGCATTATCTAGGCACAGAAACCATCGGTGATAGAAAATGCATTATAAGAATGTTCCTCCCTCAACTACAGTCGCCGTCGTTTAATTCAAATAAAACATAATGAAGGTCTTTGCTGCATATTGCTATGTGTATAAATGGATAGATTAGCAGCTAACCATTAATTAGTAGCTTTTGCAAAATGTGGGAGAGGAATATGGCTTGATTTATAGTTTATAATTACTTCTCTATATTGATATTGCTAATTATAATGTGTTTATATTCTGCTTAAAAGCTGCAACTGTACCTTGCATTAATACATCAATACGTTTAAGGTTTAAAACATCTTGCAACACTCTTTGACATAAATTGCAGCAATAATTTCTTGGCTTCGTCTCCTAAAGTAAAGGAAATAAAACAAAAAATAAACAAATGGGACCTAATTAAACTCCAAAGCTTTTGCACAGCAAAGGAAACCATCAAAAAAATGAAAAGGCAACCTACTGAATGGGAGAAACTATTTACAAGTGATGTAACTGATATGGAATTAATGCTCGACATACAAAAACAGCTGATACAACTTAACATCAAAAAAAAAAAGCCAATTAAAAAATGGGCAGAAGAACTGAATAGACATTTTTCCAAAGAGAAAATGCAGATGCTCAACAGGTACAGTAAAAGATGCTCAACACTGCTTTTCCTCATGGAAATGCAAACCAAAACCACGATGAGATACCACCTCATACCTATCAGAATTTGTGGCTATTTAGTCACCAAGTTGTGTGTGACTCTTTTGTGACTCCACCAGGCTCCTGGCTCCTTGGGATTTCCCAGGCAAGAATACTGGGGTGGGTTGCCACTTCCTGCTTCAAGGGATCTTCCTGATCTGCTTCCTATATAGCAGATCAATTTCTCTCTACAACGATCATACATTTTAGATTCTTCATCACTTTCCATTTTATGCATTTTCTTTTTTTTTAGTAAACATAAGTTGGTAAACATACAACTAAAGTTATGTATACATATAAAACCTCACAGGTCAGAGAAAAGAAGCTTTTGCTTATTTGCGTGTTCTGATTTTAGGTTCAGACAGTCACCCTTTCAGCTGCAGCCTCTGCATCAGGGCAGTAAATCCCCAAGTCTCTCATTCCCCACATGCTGTTTGCCATTTGTAGCTGAGCAGCTTAAAAGGAGTATCATGGCCACTGCATCACTGTGGACACATAAGGAATGATGAAAAGAGCAAAGGATTTCAGATGACAGATTTCAATCAACATCATGAGAAATGTCAGTCATAAAACAATGTGTTTTTTTGTGTGTGTGACAACACAATTATTTTCAAGCTCTCCCACCATTTCTGAAAAGAAATATCCTGCTCTGCTTTTAATAAGAGGGCAGCACGGAAGAAGTTTCAGCAGTTTACTTTTTCTTCTTTACAACAAGTGTTTGCTTTTTTCTTTTCTGAGCATCAATAACTTTCTCTCTTTGTCAATCAACTTCATAATCAAAATCTCAAAAAATGGGTAATGTAGTCTATGAATTAACATTTCAAGTAAAAATAATCTCCTAAAATAGTGTAAACTATGGTAACCTCTTAAATCTTAGTGTCCACTGTGGCTGAAAGAAGCCAGACATCAAATGCATTTTCCTTGGAAGGAATGTTAATTCCCATAAACCGAGCATCTGAGTAAATGCCAAGTGCATTAAGCACTATGAATAAATAATACTAGCTGACATATTTTAATGAACCTGTTAAGTCCCAGTCTCTTTAAAGCACTTAACATATTTGAACTCACTTAATTCCTACAATAACCCCATGGGGGACGTTATTATTACGTTATTATTACCACATTTTACCTCTGAGGGATTTCAGGCACCCTTGACCAAAGCCGCAGACCTTGTAAGTTGTGGCGCTGGCAATGAAGCAAGCAATCTGGCTCTGGAGCCCATGACCTCAACCCTGATAATCCTAATTAAATAGCAGTGGTCCTCACAGTGTGATATCTGGCCAAGAAACATCAGCAAAACCTGGCAACTTGTTGGAATTAGGAATTCTTTGGCCCCAGCCCAGACATACAGTCAGGCAGAGTCCAAGCAGGTAATCTTGAGACAGGGCAAGCAGTTGAGAAAAGACCTTGATGTGGGGAAAGACTCGATGCTGGGAAGGCAAAAGGAGAAGAGGGTGGCAGAGGATGAGATAACCATAAGATAGCATCATCAACGCAATGGACATGAGTTTGAGCAAACTGGGAGATAGTGAGGGACAGGGAAGCTGGGCGTGCTGCAGTCCATGGGGTCAGGATGTCTGGCTGTTGGTGAATGAACACACCATCGTAGTTATCTGGGTCATTATGACCTTTATTTTGTATAGTTCTTCTGTGTATTCTTGCCACCTCTTCTTACTCTCTTCTGTTATATTCTTACTTAACAGGTCAGAGATCAGAAGTTACTAAATCTATTGTTCATCATGGATGTTTACATTTCCCCTCTCCAGGATAAAACAATGTAAATGGTCGACCTAAAACTGACATAATATCATGGCTGAAGGCAAGGGTCACTTGTGATGATGTCCTTCTTATAACCAGGAGGAAATATGAATTCACAGTAACAGATCTTTATGGAAAATGTAGAATATTCAAGTAGATTGAACTGATTTGGCACGCTGTTAAGACATCCAAAAAAGATGAGTGTAATGCCATTCTTTCTCAGAAGTAAGAGCTTATTATTTTACAGAAGGAAGATCAAAAGTTATCCCAGTGGCTGTAATATTAGACCACTTATTCAATATACAAGGAGTGTGTCTTGAATGTTTGAATATCAGAAGAAATATAATCATATTACTTTTGTCCTGCATGTTTAAAATTATATTTAGGAAAGTTATAGCTCAGCTTCACAAAGATCCACACTTTTGGATAACAATCTTTGAGCCAAAAATGTACAGTTTTTTTGGCTTATGTCTTTCTTCTTTTGCTGTCCAAATGGATGTAAGCCATCAGCTGTCACTGGAGGTGTCGTATACTTGATAGAACATGTTCTTTGAGGTAGCTGAACAAACTTGACTCCCTAGTTATTTAGGGAAAACAGTCCCATAGCTCATTTTTCCAAACACCTTGGAATTTCTCAGCAAAGCTCATCAATTCATCTTTCCCATCCTTACTGAGATATGACTGACCTTGTTCCTTTCCATGAGGTAGCTCATTTTTCCTTTAAGTCAATTCCTCTGAAACATGGAACCTGTACACCAGGTAAGCTAATCTTCTAGATGCCATTAACTATTGTTCCAGTTGATTCTAAAAGCCTAAGATGATAGAACTCAAACAGGCCATCTTAAAATTCTGACAGAGCCCTCCAGAAATCAACATTACCCTAACTCCACAGCAGATGCTATAGATCTATCAGAGACCAGTAAGCCTAACACACCATATTTATGTGAAATGCCTATTTCACTGAAAGCTTATACCCTGTGGACAATTACTATAATTATTGAAAAGATATATTCCCTGTATGTCTCAAGCTTGCTTGGTAAAGGGAAAGGGTGGCAAGTCAGAAATGGAGCATAAGTTGGCTCCTACTAACTGTCTTGATCTTTGTCCTTTTTATTGGTTTCCAATCTGTTATAAGTCTAGAGGCTACTCGAGTGACTTCTGAACAGTCACTATTACTCTAAAATTTCATAATAGTTGAAATGGATTTTTCCAGTGCTTTTTCTCAGAGATTCCAAGTATTTAACTATATCTCTGCCTGGTGCATGTTAGAGATACAGCTCTTACGATCTGCTGTGGATTATCAAACTATCATTTAAACACAATTTTCTGTGCTTTGAGGATTTTTTATTTTAAAAACGTTATTTTGTAAATTCTGATGTTTTTTTCTGACTTAGAGAGATGTGATGTATGGATGTGAGAGCTGGACCATAAGGAAAGCTGAGCACCGAAAAATGGATGCTTTTGAACTTTGGTTTGGAGAAGACTCTTGAGAGTCCCTTAGCCTGCAAGGAGATCCAACCAGTCAATCCTAAAGGAAATGAGTCCTGAATATTCATTGGGAAGACTTATGCTGCTCTAATAATTTGGTCACCTGATGTGAAGAACTAACTTACTGGAAAAGACCCTGATGCTGGGAGAGATTGAAGGCAAGAGGAGAAGGGGATGACAGAAGATGAGAGGGTTGGATGGCATCACCGACTTGATGGGCATGAGTTTGCGTAGACTCTGGGAGTTGGTGATGGACAGGGAGGCCTGGCGTGCTGCAGGCCATGGGGTCACAAACAGTAGGACACAACTGAGTGACTGAATTAAACTGATAGAGATTTGAAAAGGTAATAGTATGGGGTGTTGATTACGGGGAGCTTTTCTGGCCTGGAGAAGAGTCTATGAAATGATGGCAAGATTGGTGTTCAGCTAGTGGAAGGTCAAGCTTCTAGGCCAAATTTTATTTCTACACTGATGAAAACAAACAGAGACAATTTGCTGGTTTTGATACTCAATTATATAGTTGTGTTCAAGGGATGATGAACAATTATTATCCCCATGGTTATGTTCTCAAATGGAGAGTTTGTTAATTTTAACACCCATGGAACAGTGACTCCAAGCTATACTCATGCTTTTATAAAACATTCATGATAATGAAATTCAAAAGGTCAGTGTTCTCTGGGTAGTCATAAGATGCTGCTCAGATTTCCCAAGTACCAACTATTGCTGCTTATCACATGTGAAGATTCATGTGGAAGAAATGTATCCTTACTTGAAGGACAGGATCTTTCAAAACTTTGTTGTTATTGATTCAGTTACAGATTCACAGATGACCCCGAGGGGAAATAGACAAAGGCATAAATCCACAATTTCAAAGTGCATGTATGTTACTTAGAAAGGCTATCTGATATAGTGAAGATAGACTATTGCTTGTCTCAAGATGGATTATCTTTGACTATAACATATCTCCTTCTGTCCTAAGTCAATATGACTGATATAAAGGGACAGATTGCAGAAGGCTAGAAGATGAGAATGGAGGTCAGCTTATAATCCTCAATAACCACCACAGAAACTTGGGTTTTCTTTTGAGTAAAACAGGTCACTGGAGGGTTTCATGCAAGCTCTCCAGTGTATTATTACAGAATCACTGGAGACATCAAGTGCATCTTGGACATTTGTTGTGCTTCTGACAGAACTAAGACAAGGCTAAAAAATAGTACAAAATCAATACATATTTGACAAATGGTAGCATGAAATTTCCTGGAGTAGGAAATGGCAGCCCATTCCAGTATTCTTGCCTGGGAAATCCCATGGACAGAGGAGCCTGGTAGGCTACAGTCCATGGGTTGCAAAGAGCTGGACATGACTGAGAGACTGAACATAACATGACATTTATGAGACATTTTGGGGTTCATTTAAGAAGGACTGCATCTATCTAAAGCGGATATCTCACGTCTCAATTTATGTGACTGGGTAATGTTAAAATTATCTTCTGTGTTGCATAGTTGCATTTCTTTTTCCCCAGTGGTATTCTTAGGGTTAATATTGGTTCTAACCTGTGTTTCCCAAACAGTATCATTCGTGGACCTAAATTTATGTATCATCTGTACCATTGATTAATACATGTTTCTAAAACAAACCACCTCTTATTCAAATAAACCTATTTTAAAGAAATACATACATACGTGTACACGTGCATATGTACATTCACACATACTCACACACATATAAACATGTGTTAAAGGGAGACAAACCATGCACAGATGCACATACACTGCTGCTGCTGCTGCTGCTAAGTCGCTTCAGTCATGTCCGACTCTGTGCGACCCCATAGACGGTAGCCCACCAGGCTCCCCCATCCCTGGGATTCTCCAGGCAAGAACACTGGAGTGGGTTGCCATTTCCCTCTCCAATGCAGGAAAGTGAAAAGTGAAAAGTTAAATTGAAGTCTCTCTGTCGTATCTGACTCTTAGCGACTCCATGGACCGTAGCCTACCAGGCTCCTCCGTCCATGGGATTTTCCAGGCAAGAGCACTGGAGTGGGTTGCCATTGCCTTCTCTGGCACATACACTACTGAATATCTATGAAACCAGGAATGTGATATGCTCAATTCAGTTCAGTCACTCAGTCGTGTCTGACTCTTTGTGATCCCATGGCCTGCAGCACAGCAGGCTTCCCTGTCCATCACCAACTCCCAGAGCTTACTCAAACTCATGTCCATCACGTTGGTGATGCCATCCAACCATCTCATCCTCTGTCATCCCCTTCTCCTCCTACCTTCAATCTTTCCCAGCATCAGGGTCATTTCAAACAAGTCAGTTCTTTGCATCAGGTGGCCCAAGTATTGGAGTTTCAGCTTTAGCATCAGTCCTTCCAATGAATATGCAGGACCGATATCCTTTAGGATGGACTGGTTGGATCTCCTTGCAGTTCAAGGGACTCTCAAGAGTCTTCTCCAACATCACAGTTCAAAAGTATCAATTCTTCAGTGCTAAGCATTCTTTACAGTCCAACTCTCTCATCCATACAAGACTACTGGAAAAACCATAGCTTTGACTAGACTGACCTTTGTTGGCAAAGTAATGTCTCTGCTTTTTAATATTCTATCTAGGTGATATGATAGATATATCTTAAACCACATAAAATGTATGTGTTTAAAACTTTTTAAACCTTCATTTATGTACATCTAAAATCATTTTATTGAAGATATACACATTGTCCTTTCAGAAGCTATGGTCTGAATTGATTCACCTGGCTTTATTCTGAAAACCTGTCTCAATTCCTCAAAGCAAGACAAAGAAAAGAGTAGCTGACTTGTAGGGGGCTGTACATTCTCAGAATAAATCAGACTGCAACTCCTCAATTACTGGAAGTACAGTTCCACGCATCCTGGGTCAAGCAGCCTCTGCAAAGTCCAATGATAGCGGGTGGCAGGTTAAAGCACCTTATGGGGAAGCATGGCTGAAGGGACCCATGTGTTGAATGATGGATGGAGCAGCTTTCTGTCTTGCAGGCCTACTTGCAATGAGCATCTGGGGAATCTGTTCCTCTCCTTACAGAAGCAGTAGCAAAGTAACCAAGTCCAAGGGAGAATTTGTCATCAGAATGTTCCTCTAGTGACTCGTGGCTTTGGTTCGGATATTTTGATGATGTCTTTGGTGGCGGAAGGCAGGATATGATTAATAGTAATGTCATGCAGCTAGCATCCTTAAGGCAGGCCAGGTTGTAAATATAAGGGGGCCTTGGATCTGGTTTTAAGTTCTTTGTCTATGCTAACTCCCAGTAAACTTTAATTTATGTTCAGAAGGAAGAGACTCTACAGATAGACTAGCAGGCCCAGTGCAATACAAGGCAGACACACTGAAACATCAAACAGACACGACACATACCCATCCCCACAAAAAAAATTTGCCGTGTTCCCACCATGTGGAAACCTCAATCTAAAACATTGCAGAAATAAATCAGAAACCTGACCTATGAGGGGTTTACCATGTGGCTTTCTATATCTAATAAAATTCACATCAGAGAGAAATGCATTTAGCTAAAAGTCATAGAATAAATGGCTAAGAGGGCCATAAAAAGACATCAGATTTTTTTTTTCCTAACAAATATTCTGAAAACTTAATCTTAGGCCTGTGTTAAGGATCAATGATGTCATCAGAGATCAAGGTTTATTTAAATTTCTACTCTGCTGTCTTTACCATGTTGCCTTAAGGACTCACAGGAGAAAGGTGGCAGCACTAGGTATCATGTCCATGTGTAAGGCATGGAGGCAGCTCAAGGTCCAAAGGGCTGTGCTGCTCACATCTCCTGGAAAAACCCAGTTACCTGGCACCCCTATGGAGCATGGAAGCTAAAATATTTAGAGGTGGCCTAGCTGGGAGAGACTGGCAGTGATTTTGGCACACAAGTCAATAGTTTCTGTAAAATTAAATCCTCCTTCAGAGATTTCTCAACTAGGCCAAATGATCAGGGTATGCACAGTATGTCAAATGTCATATGTCAACAGTATGTTTCTTTGTTTGAACTTGATCTGGTTTTTTTAAACTTTTTTTAAAATTTATTTTTTGTTGAAGGATAATTGCTTTACAGAATTTTGTTGTTTTCTGTCACACCTCAACATGAATCAGCCATAGGAATACATATAACCCCTCTGTTTTGAAACTCCCTCCCATCTCCTGCCCCATCCCACCCCTCTAGATTGATACAGAGTCCCTGTTTAAAAACCACAGGACACAGAATCATGAAAGGAAGTTAGTAAATTTTTCCTAATCTGTTATCTTTGGTAAGTCGACCATGTACAATACAAGTCATTCCACAGGGAAATTTCTGTTAACCCTAGAGTTTAATTCAGTGATTTTGGTTTAGACTGGATTTTAGGAGGCAATGCAGGGGTGTGATAGAAAACAGGGGGTTTCAGCATTTCAGAGCCCTGGGTTCAAACCCTGTCACTGGCAGCTAATAGCCCTGACCAAAAATCACAGCCTCTCAAAATCCTGTTTTGTGCATCTATAAGATACCACCTTCCTTTCATAGCTTTCCTGTAGGACTTACACTGTTCTTATACATTATTCAGAACACTGTCCAGCTCAAAACAGATGTTCATTAAATGACTACTTCTGGAAATAGATGTGAGTTTAAAATCAGTTTGAATACACATCAGAATCACCTGGTAGATCTGTTTTGTTTTAATGCAAATATTTATCACATATATATATATATGATAGTTAAAAAGAATGAAATCATGCCATTTGCAGCAACATGGATGGACCTAGACACGATCACACTAAGTGAAGGAAGTCAGACAGAGAAAGACAAGCATCATGTGGCATCACTTAAATGTGGAATCTAATTTTTAAAATGATACAAATGACTTTATTTACAAAACAGAAACAGACTCACAGAAACAGAAAACAAATGTGGTTACCAAAGGGTGAGGGAGGGACAGATTAGGAGTTTGCTATTAGCAGACACAAACTACTAAATAAAAAATAGGTAAATAACAAGATCCTACTGTATAGCACAGGGAACTATGTTCAACATTTTATAATAACCTATGGTGGAAAATAATCCACCATAATAATAAAAAAGATTATTATATATATGTATGTATAATACACTTTGAATTACTTTGCTATACACAAGAAACCAACATAATACTGTAAATCAACTATGGTTCAATAAAAAAGAAAGAATCAATTATTATGAGACCTCTTAATCAAGTCAATCAGATAGGGATCAGGCAACTTTATTTTATAATAAGCTACAATGGAGATTAAAGCACAAAGCTTGATGTGAAAAATCAAAGAGGTCCAACTGTCTTTTCATTGTAAGAGTATTTTTAATGAGGGAATAGCAAGATGAGCTTTGGGGTTAAATGGAGAAAGAAAATTCTGCACTTAGATGATGTTAAAGTCAAAGTTTCAATAAATGAAGAAATAAAAATATGAATGTTACCTTGAAGTTATAATATTTATCATGTAGACCCCAAGTGAACTTTGCATCATTGAATTATATTCAATCTGAGGGAAAAGGTCCATAATAATGTTCTCTTTCTTCCTTCTTTTTGTCCTTTATCCTTATTTCTTTCTTTTTCCCTTTCTCTCTCCCTCTATCCCTCCTTTCCCTTCTTATTTACTCTTTTTTCTTTCTTCCCTTCTCTCTTGCTTCTTTTTCTCTGTATCTTTTTCTCGAGGCAAAGGGGAGTTACCAATATCTTTGATTGGTAAAACAGTAAGGGGGAAATGCACACCCAGGGGCTTCCCAGGTGGTGCAATGGTAAAGAATCTGCCTGCCAAGGCAGGAGACATACAGATGCGGGTTTGACCCCTGGGTTAGGAAGATCCCCTGGAGGAGGGCATGGCAACCTACTCCAGTGTTTTTGCCTGGAGAATCCCCATGGGCAGAGGAGCCTAGTGGACTACAGTCCATGGGGCCGCAAAGAGCTGGACATGACTGAAGAGACTTTGCAGGCAGGCACAGACACGCAAGGTCTGGCAACGAGATACTCAATGCAATCATTTTGTCCCTCGATGATTTTTTTTCCTTTTTGATAAAATGCAATTTAATCAATTAACAATGAATTCACAAGCATGTTCAGAATTATTATTTTTTGGCCAAGAGGTATCAGAAAAGTACTTTAATTAATTAATTTCACAGTTTCTTAAGTACTTATTACGTACTAGGCACCATGTTGGGAGTGAACAAGAAAGACCAAAATGTACTCTCCTGAAGCTTCAACTCTAGCACACAGCACAGAGAGACAGTCAACAAATATTTACACAGACAGGTCCTTAAACACAATGGAAACCACTATTGTGGTGAAGCAAAGTGCGGGATCCTTAAAGATACATCAAAGAGGGGTGGGCAAATTAGCTGTTAGAAACACTGGAGGCACAGGGAACACATCGACCAGTGCTAAACACATCGACCGAGGCTAAATTCTAAATGTGTAAAGATGAGCTGTCCGGGAACTAGTAAACACTTGCAACCTTGAGGGAAGGTCAGCACATCTGGAGCTCAGTAATCCCAAGGGATGGGGCCAGATGTGGCCCAGAAGGAGGCAGGTCAAGTCATCCAGGGCTCTTCTGGCCTCAGGTGAGAAGAAGCCAAAATTTGACACCTCTCTTCTCAGTGACTTTCATGTCCCAATCAAATGTCATACAAATTACGGAAATGAATAAAAAAAAGTTTTGTTTCTGCAGAAGGCAAAAGAAATGGCAAAGACTTCACATCATTGAAAGTGCAAAGTGCATTTTAAATACTATTTATTATGTGTGCATAGATGGACACATGCTAGAAGTTCAGCTAGAAAGACAGAGAAGAGACCAGTGAAGGTTCTTCAATCAAACATGAAGACATGCAGAGAGATGAAGGCTGAGCAATGATGGGCGCATGCTTGGTGTGGGGATAAGTGGCTGTAGAGATAAAATGGTGCAGAAACAACTTAGATAGTCCTGGTAACCGCAGCAATAAAAAATTACATTTGAATATTTAACATGTGCTAGGCACTATGACAGACTTAGTGTATTAAAAAGCAGAGACATCACTTTGCTGACAAAGGTCCATATAGTCAAAGCTATGGTTTATCTAGTAGTCATCTATGGATGTGAGAGTTGGACCATAAAAAAGGCTGAGCACCGAAGAATTGATGCTTTTGAACTGTGGTGCTGGAGAAGACTCTTGAGAGTCCCTTGGACTGCAAGGAGATCCAACCAGTCCATCCTAAAGGAAATCAGTCCTGAATATTCATTGGAAGGACTGATGCTGAAGCTCCAATATTTTGGCCACCTGATGCGAAGAGCTGACTCTTTGGAAAAGACTCTGATTGATGCTGGAAAATATTGAAGGGAAAAGGAGAAGAGGGTGACAGAGGATGAGAGGGATGGTTGGGTGGCATCATTGACTCAGTGGACATGAGTCTGAGCAAACTCTGGGAGATAATGAAGTACAGGGAAGCCTGCAGTGCTGCAGTCCCTGGGGTTGCGGACAGTCAGACACGACTGAGCAACTGAACAACGAGGCACTTTCTCAAGCAATTTACATGTATGAACTATAAGCATTTTAAATTAAAAAGCTACAATAATCAGGCTGCCACTGTGGGCAGGTTAGAGAACCTACTAATATTTCCTAAGTCCCCTCCATCCCCCAAGTAGACTTGGTCGCAGTATTGTTTCTGCATAGCTGCCCGGATGAGCCCCTCTCTCTGCACAATCAGGGACTAAGCCCCTTCTCAGCTGCTGCAAAATAGCACTGCTCTCACTGAAGACCATGACGAAGCACAGGACCCAGTCAAACAAGCGTCCCTTATGATAAGGCAAGGACCCGAGAAGGAGAGCCACATGATCTCAGCCTCCCCAGGCAAGCTGCACAGTAACCAGGAAGGACTGGATTCGACCTGAAAAGATAAAAATAAACATCCTCTTGCCACTCCAGTGCTTTGCCTTTGTTGAAAATGCTGCTCTGTGACTGGCTGCATAATGTATATTCACCTGGAAAGTTCCTCCTTCTTTCAAAGCAGACTTACACACAACTCTCTTCCCTCCATCCCCAGTCCCCACCCCATGTAATCTTGAGCACAAGGTCGTGAATTGGAGCTTTTCCTGACTTTTTCTCTTTTCCGTTTCCATGGGTCTGTCTGCCTGTTTCTTTCTCCGCATTTGTCTCTCCATCTCCCCTTTGACCACCATTCAACCTCTTGTTTTCTCAACCCTTCTCAGCTACCCTGTCACCCAGACCTCAGTCCCAGCTCCTCTTTCTAAATGTCCTTTACTTCTCTTCAATGTCTCTCCCTTTCTCTCTTGATACACAGACCACTTAATTAAACTTCATTAACAGTACAGCCAATAACTAACAAAAAACATCCTCTGGAAACACCTTTACAGTTGAGCCCTTCAAAGAAAAAAGGCTCGAGTCACTGTGACATATCACCATTCCCAGGCAAAAAGAATATAACAGCAGTTACACTGCAGTAACACTGAATAAGTATTCAAAACAAAATTAGCCCAACACTGAAAGAAATGAGACTCTTACCCAATAACTATCATTTTAAATTTTAAGTAGACCTTCTTGTATAAAACTGCATGATTAAGCTCTTATTTTCCTTTCAAAAACAGTGAAAAAACACTGGAGGGTCTTATTCAACAGCCTTCCCTGTGGCTCAGTGGTAAAGAACCTGTCTGCCAATGCAGGAAACTCAGATGATGCAGACTCGATCTGCAGACTGGGAAGATCCCCTGGAGGAGAGCATGGCAACCCACTCCAGTATTCTTGCCTGGACGATCCCATGAACAGAGGAGCTGGGTGGGCTACAGTACATGGGATCACAAAGAGTCGGACACAACTGAAGTGACTAAGCATGCACACACTGTTGTTCAACAGATGCTGGAACCCTTAATGACTGTGGTTGTCACTGAAATCTAATTTCAAAACTCTTATCACTGGTCTGGGGAGAATATAAGGGATAGCTTTCTTTCCTTAGAGAATGTAGATTTCATTTTACAAAAGACCCAGTGAACTGTCTGTACCCATGAGTTCTGCAACTGCAGATTCAACATGGTGTTGGATATGAAGGGTTAACTGTATTCCCTTAAGCAATGATGCATCAGGATGTGACACATGCTCCAGTCTGGTTTCTATGTGGTTTCTCACCCATGAATTGGTTGAGGGAAATATTTCTTCATGGCCAAGAGAGAAAATATGTATATATATAAACTAATGAAGTGAAAAGAAAGCCTACAAACATCAAAGCTTTCACTGATACATCATTTGGAAGGATAAGAGTACCGTATTAATTTTTTATGCTACAAATGTTTAATTGACTCAATATGTAGTGATTCTTACAGAAATGCAAACATTGTCTTGTTTAGCTTTGAGCAAGTTATGTAACCCATGCATCTATTGTCTTGATCGATAAGATGCAGATAAAAGAAGTTCATACTTTCAAGACTGTATTTCATAGCACCTGTCATATTACAAGGGTTTAACAAGTGTACTACTAATGCCATTCCTGTTATCATCATCATCACTGTCTCTGTTCCATCATCACAGTCACTGTCCGACTCTTAGCGAACCCATGGACTGTAGCCTACCAGGCTCCTCCACCCATGGGGTTTTCCAGGCAAGAGTACTGGAGTGGGTTGCCATTGCCTTCTCCGGGAGAGTGTTAAACTATGTACTAAAACAGGAAAAGAAAAAAAAATTCTTCTACTGTGATTTGTTGTGTAAAGACAGAAAATAATATATAACAGATCACAAGTAGAACAAAAAATCTTTTTTTTCTAAGAAGGAAATTATTCCACCTTAAGTACTTATCAGAGGTTAGTTTCTATAGTCATCAAATAATTGAACTCTCCACTTAATGTACATTGCTATGTATATACACAAGTCATGAGGCAAATGAGTTTATACACATAACTACAAACAGAAATTCATCTGAACTTCAAACCTGTTAATTTTATCATTAATATCAGAAACTTATGAACTCCATAATACTTGTGAGACAACTCAGGCTTAGATCATAAATAATCTTTTTCTAATATAGTTTGAATTATATAGCTACCTCTCTCTGCATTCTCTGACTTCCCCATGCTTTTCCATCCATCTGAATTGCTTTTCTTTGTAGCTTTTTTCTATGACTGCATCAAAAGCTCATCAAGGGGGCTCAATGACAGTGAGACATAAGATGATGGGAAAAAGCAGTAGGATACTTTGTTAAAATGGTATCTTAGCTGAAAAATGTGCAAGAATATGGATTTACCCAGTAAGACATGTTCTTCGAAATTAATAAAACAGGGATATTTGTTTCTTAATATAGTCTTTCAGCTTGAAATAGGAAATATCAGGAATGACACTGGCAGAGCACCATCAAAGAAATGTTTATGATGTGTCAAGGCATAAACAGTTTGTGGGATATTCATATACTAGAATATTCCATAGCAATAAAAAGAAGCTACTATTATATGTGATAGTAAAGATGCATTTCTAAAGCATTATACTGAGTGAAGGAACTCACACATGTACACAAATCCCACATACAAAAGCTGATTCCATTTGAATATATGTGACTCAGTGAAGTTCAAAATTAGGCAAAATTGATCTTCTGTACGATAAATAAGGCTTCCCTGGGGACTCAGCTGCTAAAGAATCCACCTGCAATGTGGGAGACCTGGGTTTGATCCCTGGGTTGGGAAGATTCCCTGGAGAAGGGAACTGCTACCCACTCCAGTATTCTCGTCTGGAGAATTCCAAGGACTGTACAGTCTATGGTGTCGCAAACAGTCAGACACAACTGAGTGACTTCCACTTTCTTTCACTTTTCAAGATAAATAATTCTATTTACATTAAGTGAAAGAGAAGACAAAGTTAATCTATTAGTCATAGGAAATGTAACCAAGAGGATTTATCTTGTGTGATAAATATTTTTTTTTGTTTGTTTTGATTTATGTGGTAGTTACCTTCATATAGCGCTGAAGAATTGATGCTTTTGAACTGTGGTGTTGGAGAAGACTCTTGAGAATCCCTTGGACTGCAAAGAGGTCCAACCAGTCCATCCTAAAGGAGATCAGTCCTGGGTGTTCATTGGAAGGACTGATGCTAAAGCTGAAACTCCAATACTTTGGCCATCTCATGTGAAGAGCTGACTCACTGGAAAAGACCCTGATGCTGGGAGGGATTGGGGCAGGAGGAGAAGGGGACGACAGCGGATGAGATGGCTGGATGGCATCACTGACTCTATGGACATGAGTTTGAGTGAACTCCGGGAGTTGGTGATGGACAGAGAGGCCTGGTGTGCTGCGATTCATGGGGTCGCAAAAAGTTGGACACAACTGAGCGACTGAACTGAACTACCTTCATATGTGTATGTGCATTTATATACACACACACATCTATTCACACACATGTAGCAGTGTGTGTAAAATCGAGTGTTGCATTTAAGATCTACATATTTTCATCTATGCAAGTTATACTTCAACAAAATAGTAAAAAAATAAGCCAACAGGAGAGAAAGATAAATTAGTTTTATAGGAAATGCACTGAGAGAACAGTGAGAACACAAGAATGTTTATTATAGGTCAACTTGGTCACTTTAACTTATCTTTAGTTGTGACAAGTTAAGGGAGCTCATTGACTTTTGTGTAGAATTTACCAGTAGTTTTGGAAAAGCTGGACCTAGATACTTCCAAGTAGCAAGTCACTCTTGGAGCCTTTTGCTCCACCATAGGCATCCCGGTTATCTTAGGACACATTCTGGTATCCATTAGAAATCAAAGGAAAGGCTAGTCTCAGCTCTACCTTGATATCAAGTCATAGAGTCAAAATTCCAAGGGCTCAGGTCAGTCCCTGTGCTACCAGGAGAGCATGTTCAGAGCTGTTTATGATTCAGTTCCTGCGTCTCTCCACCACTCACCCAAACTCCTTCACAACCTCCAGCTCTTTTTAATATGTTGACATGCCATTTGCTGCCCTGAGACCTGTGTGAATTGTCAATTCTGCTCTCGCTAAATGCAACACCTCAACTGCTTCCTTACTAGGTCAACTACTATTAGTCCTTTAAGGATTAATTCGTGTGTCACCTATGTTTGTCAGATAATGCCCTCTAACTGTTAGTGTTCACAAAAACCCCTATTATCACAATTCATCCTCTGACATTATTGAGGTAGGAGATGAATGGGCCCCTGGGCTGGACAGCTGGTGTTTGTCAAGTGTAGTAAAACTGAAGCTTTGTTTTCCTAAGACACTCCAAGGACAAAAGTAGTGGCAAGAGCTGAGCTCTGCTGAAGTAAAGAGATAAGATGACCACTTGAAAGGTCAAGGAAAACTTTCCTGATTATACATGCGCAGGAAGGCTCCCTGGGGGTCAAAAAGGGAGATGCAACGCTCCATAATAGGTGATGTCAAGCCTCCCATAGGTCTCTGCACTGGAATCCATCTTGGTGAAAAGATATGCTTGAAAATGAAGAAGGATCCTTGTGCAAGTTGGATGTGGGAAAAGAAACAATATAATTGGCTAACAGCAAACAAAGACCTGAAAGAACTGCCCCGTGTAAGTGACTTATCCGCTCCTTCTCATTAGAGGATGTCCACACACTTTCTCTCCGGGTCTGTATTTCCACCTTGTTTCAATCTTTAAACTGTTTCTCTGTGTGCTCCCTGACTTGTGTCTCTAATAATAAACTGTTTTTGGTTTTTTGTTTGCTTGTTTGTTTTTTTCTCCCTTGAAACATTCTTGCTTTCAAATGGAAGCAAGAGCCAGGGCCACTCTGCTTCTAGCCTCCAGCCCCTATATTAGTGGTTAGAATTTCTGGTTTTCATTCAGGCTACCCAGGTTCAATTCCTGGGCAGGGAACTAAGTTCACTTACTTCAGGATTGCTCAATCTCTCAGAAAGATTATTCTGATAATCTGTTTTTTTTTTTTTTTTAATTCTGATTTTCCAAATATACCAGGGGTACTTTTACAATGGGGGTGGCATCTTATCTCTTATCACGAGCACTTATTAGGATTTCTGGGCTGTATTCAGCTGAAGTCTATTGAATTTAAGTTAAGTAATAACATGTTGTCTTGTGCCAAAAGCTCCTTGAACCCGAAAGACAAACTGGTATTTCTGTCTAAAATGTGAATTTTAAGAAAAAAAGATAATTTTAGCAATTTTTAAAGGCACAGGGTGTTAAGAGGTTAGGGAAGCAATTTTCTAAGTCAAGTGACAAGTGTGAAGAGTCCTCTTTTACAATTGATTAAGAAAAGGAAAAAGTCTCTACTTAAGAGACTTTGGAAGGAGGTAATTTTAACTTTAAAATCTTATTTAACATAATAACACATACCTAACACCAAGAACACGCTGAACTGGAGAAAAAATAAAGGATCTCTGCCTGTCCTCTTATCCAAGAAAGAAGAGATTATCAAACATCTAGTTTTTGTTAAAGAACATGAAAGAAGCCCCTTCGGTCTTTTAATTTCTTTAAATGATTTTTCTTCCAGCCATCCTTATGGCTAAGTTAATGGCCCTTTGAATTCTCACTATAGATTTGCTTTCATAGTTCTGCCTTTAATAGTTTCAAGGGCTTCTGTCTTATTATTAACTCTTAACTCAAACTAATGACATTTTAAACTACTGTAGGTTCAGTTCTTCACAGACCACAGGTGAGTTTGTGGGCTCCTGGGATAACCCCTCCTCCCACCCCCACCCGCACGCGCAAAGAAGGGAAATCTTATTCTCAGTCCATGGTGATGGAAGGAGGTAATGGATCAAGTCTCACAAATGGCGATGTACACCTATGGCTGATTCATGTTCATGTGTGACAGAAAGCAAACCAATATTGTCACGCAATCATCAATCAATTAAAAATAAATATAATAAAAATAAAGTATAAAAGATCATATATACATATAAGGATAATTTGAAAAAATAAAAATTGTTTCCTTTTCCTCGTGATAAGGGGGAAAAAAGCAGTTAAAAATAGCTCTGAAAGGAGAAGAAAATTATGTATTAGCTTTCAAAGATAGGCTTTTCAAACTGTTAAGGTATTTGTGGTTTTCTTCCCCTCCACTCAATTTATATATATCTGGACTTCTCTGATGGCTCAGACAGTAAAGAATCTCTCTGCAAGGTAGGAGATCTGGGTTTAATCCCTGGTTTGAGAAGATCCCCTGGAGAAGGAAATGGCAACCCACTCCAATATTCTTGCCTGGAGAATTCCATGGACAGGGGGACTTGGTGGACTACAGTCCATGGGTTGTAAAGAGCTCGACACGACTGAGCAACTTAATACTTTCACTCTTCCTTTCGCTCAGCTTCTGATTTTACAGCTTACCTCTCCCTGACGACTTTTCTGTTTTTCTTCTTCTTCTTCAACTTTCCCTCTGTTCATTTCATTGTTTTCTAACTGTCTTGTACTTGAATAAAATTCAGATGCTGTTAGTTGCTTAGTTGTGTCCAAGTCTTTTCAATCCCATGGGCTGCACCTGACCAGGCTCCTGTGTTCTTGGCAAGGCAAGAATGCTAGAGTGGGCTTCCTTTTCCTTCTTTAGGGGAACATTCCGGCCCAGGGATCAAACCTGTGGCTCCTGCATCACAGGCAGATTCTTTACCATCTGAGTCACCAGGAAAGCCTAGATGGGTACTTTAATTTTGTTTCCATCTATTTCACTTCTGTCCCCAGTGCTTTTCTTTACTTGTGATTTCCTCTCTTTCTTCTTGCCTTCATTATCTTTAACTACACTACACACATACACACACGCATACTGTTTTTCAATAGCTTATAAGAGAAAACACGAGCTGTAACATTTCTCACCAATTATTTTAATACTATCCACTCATTTTTAATGTGAGAAAACTGGACTGGCAGAAAAAAATTTCCCAGGCTACGTAGAACCCTACCTTGATAGCAGTGCAATATAATTGATGCTGGTTAGATTCATATGTAAATTCACTATCTCTGTATCTAGCAATACAGTTGGTGATGATTAAACCACATACACACACCCCCCACATATTTTCTATAAGCCAGAATATAATCAAGTTCTACAGTATGAAATAAATGCCTAGAAGGACACTGCATCATGTTGCTAGAATAGAAAAAATACATGCCTTATGAAGTTCCCCTAAGGCTTTCACTCTATATGTCATGACATAACCTCTTGTCCAAAACCAGGTTGATATTCTGGAAGACAGGATTATTACTTGGCCTATACAGTTATGCTTTTTTGTCATTTACCATGAAATATCCTTTGAAGATACTCAAAAGATCTGGGTGACCATGTCTTCCTTGAGGTCTATCGTATGAAAACTGAGAGATGGTAGTAGGAGTTTAAGGGGATGATATTTAACTATGAATACACTCCTCCAATTCTCTTAAACCTACTTTAACCAGGTTTTTGTTAACACCACTCAGATGAAACAGTTTGCCAAAAAATATCACAATGAGCTTCACACTGCCAGGTTAAATGATCAATTCTCCATAGTTCTACCTGACTAAGCAGTAGTATTTTGGTGATGCTGATGAACGATAACCCTGTATACAAGACAGCAAAAGAGACACAGATGTATAGAACAGTCTTTTGGACTCTGTGGGAGGGGGAGAGGGTGAGGGTGGGATGATTTGAGAGAATGGCATCGAAACATGTATATTATCATATGTGAAACAAATCGCCAGTCCAGGTTCAATGCATGATACAGGATGCTTGGGGCTGGTACACTGGGATGACCCAGAGGGATGGGATGGGGAGGGAGGTGGAAGGGGGGTTAAGGATGGGGAACACTATGTACACCCGGGGCAGATTCATGTCAATGTATGGCAAAACCAATACAATACTGTAAAGTAAATTAAAAAAAAAAAAAGAAAATCCCTATATTCTGAAATATTTTCTTAGCCTCGTTCCAAGGAAACAGGCTCATGTTATTTTCATTTGATCTCACTGGTCAATCTACTTTCTCCTCTTCCCAACCTCTTAATGCTGAAATGTCAGAGCAACCACTCTCTGGTTCCCTATTATTCTGTATATTACTTCTTTCAGTGCCATCTCTATGTCAATGAGTCCACAAAAATAATTCTATTTCCAAAAGCCTCTTATAAATTTGAGGCTCACATTCTCAATAGTCTACTTCATTTCTCCACTTGGTTATCTAGTAAATATTTTCAGTTCGACACATCCAAATTTTGTTTGTTGACCTAAAAATGGCTCTGCTGACAGCTTTTCCGTCACCTAGTGACAATTCCATGTTTCCAGTTGCTCATGTAAAGAGCATGCAATCATTCTTGACTCGTATTTTTTTTTATGTCCAAACTTCTGCTGCCTTTATTTTCAAATTGTATTGGAAGCCCTGTTCCACTCTAGTATCATCTCTCACTTAGTTTATTTTAATAGCATCAGCACCCTTCTGGACTTCACCCTCATTCTCCTAGACTCCAGAGTCAGTCTAAGAACCAGTATTATCCTTTGTAACATACTGGACAATACAAGCTATTCCTGTGCTTTAATGTTGAAAAGATCTTCTATTTTAATCCTATAAAGTGATAGCATTTTTTAATAGCCTTCAAGGTCCTGTGTGACCCGACTCTTCCGTTATCTCCTGTTGTAATTTAGCTTTTGTTTTATATTGGAGTACAGCTTATTTAGAACACCGCTTTGGTTTCAGGTGTTCAACAGTGATTCGGTTATATATACACATATATCCATTCTTTTACAGATTCTTTTCCATACATTATTACAGAATATGGAATAGAGTTCCCTATGTTATATAGTAGGTCCTTGCTGATGATCAATTTTATATATAGTAATGTGTAAACATCAACCCCAAACTTCAGATTTCTTTTGCACTCTGTTCCAGCCTCGTAAGCGTCTTTGTTCGTTACACATACCAGGGATTCTCCAGTCCTAGCGCCCTTGCACTGCTTTCTATACTCTGTATAATCTTCACCCAGGTACTAACTTGGATGGTCCCTTCACTTCCTTAAGTCACTTATCAAATGTCATCTTGTTAACAAGGCTTATCCTCACCAGTCTATTTAAACCTGCAATGCTCCCACCACCACTGATGAGTCCCTGAGCCTTCTCTCTTTTTTCTTTCTTTGCAGCACTTGCCAGGTGTGATGTGAGCAAAGTGGCTGAGTGGGCAGCTCCAAACTCCTGTCCCTCAATTCAAAAACTGAAAACAACTGAAATTGCCAAAAGCAACTTTGCCGTAACTCTGGAAGATGATCCAAGTTTTACAGCAAACAATGCTGAAGGCTAAACTAAGAAAAAGACCAGCTTGAAAATGGTAGAAAAGCTTTGTGGATTTTTTTCTTTTCTTTTTCCAACCCCTACCCTGTCTCAGTGGCAGTCTTGAAGACCTGAAGACCACAACCCACATTCTTGGGGGAGACCCTAGTACATACCAGAGAGTGCACAGCAGACTTTATTAGCAAAGTATTGTTTTTCTCTATTGTAATCTTTCTGGAGACTACCTGAAGGATTGGTACAACATACTTCTCTCTGATTTACCTAACCTGGGACTCATTCAGAGAGAGAAAAAGGCAGACATTGTTTATAAACATTATAAAGTGATTGGACAACCTATAGTCACCTGGAGCAAACGATGATTATGGAAACATACAAGTGATACCTGAAACCCGGGGAGGAAAACCTGAGAGTATTTCCTTGGGAAGTTAGGACATTAGCAAATGCCTGTGTACCCTAGAGGGGGGCGGGTTTTAGAAAGCCACATACATACCCAGGGCAGGATGGAGGCTGAGAAAACTCCTGAGAAGACTTTCAACTTTGATTAATCCTGAGGATCAGCAGAAGCAGGTAGTGAAGGTTAAGGCAAAATTGCAAATAACCTAGCTAAGTGTGAAAGGAATGTTTCAAAACAGAGCCAAACCACAAAGAATGAGTGTTATGTATTAAATTAAGTCAATCTCAAAATTCATATGTTGAAGTCCAAAATCCCAGTACCTCAAATGCGACCTTGTTCAGAAATGGGGCTATTACGAATGCAATTAGCAAAGTCAAGATGAAGTCTTCAGAGTGGATCTGATCCATTATGAACAGCATCCTTATAATAAGGAAAACTCAGAACACAGATAAAGAACATCATGTTATGATGAAGGCAACCCAAGGGATGCCAAGCTTGCCAGCAAATTATCAGAAGATAGGCAGGAGACAAATAACAGATATACTTTCATACCCTAAGAAGAATAACCCTGTTAACACTTTCATCTTGGACTTCTAGCCTTTCAAACTGTGAAAAAAAACACACTTCTGTTGTCTAAGTCACCCAGTCTGTACTTTGTTATGGAAGCCCTAACTAATTAATCAGGGCTGTGAAAGGCATTTGTTGTTGTTGTTGTTGTTTGTTTTGTTTTAGCTCCTGGCATTAATGGAAATTTTTGTCAAAATGCTAACTGAATATAAGCTAACATAGCAGGCACTTCAGTGACTACACAAATAAAAAGAAATAGTGTCTTTTTAAGTTTGGAGAAAATGCTGAACAAACCAACGACTTCAGCCTTCCACAAACAGGCACATTGCTGCTGCTGCTGTTGCTGCTAAGTCGCTTCAGTCGTATCCGACTCTTTGCGACCCCACAGACGGCAGCCGACCAGGCTCCGCTGTCCCTGGGATTCTCCAGGCAAGAACACTGGGGTGGGTTGCCATTTCCCTGGGAAATGGGGAATCTTAGTTTCAGAGTTACCACACTACAATATTCAAATGTCCAGTTATCAACAAAAAAAATCAAAAAGTGTACAATAAAATAGGTGAGTCCAGTCCACTTCAAGAGAAAAAAATGATACAAACTTTTCATCATATGCCTTAATGTATGCCCTAAAGTATACCCTAATTAGTAAGACACTGGAATACCAGACAAAGACCTTAAATCAACGTCTTCAGTTCAGTTCAGTCGCTCAGTCATGTCCGACTCTTTGCAACCCCATGAATCACAGCACGCCAGGCCTCCCTGTCCATCACCAACTCCCGGAGTTCACTCAGACTCATGTCCATCGAGTCGGTGATGACATCCAGCCATCTCATTCTCTGTCATCCCCTTCTCCTCCTGCCCCCAATCCTTCCCAGCTTCAGAGTCTTTTCCAGTGAGTCAACTCGTCGCATGGGGTGGCCAAAGTATTGGAGTTTCAGCTTTAGCATCAGTCCTTCCAATGAACACTCAGGATTGATCTCCTTTAGAAGGCACTGGTTGGATCTCCTTGCAGTTCAAGGGACTCTCAAGAGTCTTCTCCAGCACCGCAGTTCAAAAGCATCAATTCTTCGGCAATCAGCTTTCTTCACAGTCCAACTCTCACATCCATACGTGACCACGGGAAAAACCATAGCCTTGACTAGAAGGACCTTGGTTGGCAAAGTAATGTCTCTGCTTTTTAATAAACTATCTAGGTTGGTCATAACTTTCCTTCCAAGGAGTAAGTGTCTTTTAATTTCATGGCTGCAATCAGCATCTGCAGTGATTTTGGAGCCCAAAAAAACAAAGTCTGACACTGTTTCCACTGTTTCCCCATCTATTTCCCATGAAGTGATGGGACCAGATGCCATGAATGCCGTTTTCTGAATGTTGAGCTTCAAGCCAACCTTTTCACTCTCCTCTTTCACTTTCCTCAAGAGGCTTTTGAGTTCCTCTTCACTTTCTGCCATAAGGGTAGTGTCATCTGCATATCTGAGGTTATTGATATTTCTCTCGGCAATCTTGATTCCAGCCTGTGCTTCTTCAAGCCCAGCATTCCTCATGATGTACCCTGCATATAATTTAAATAAGCAGGGTGACAATATACAACCTTGACGTACTCCTTTTCCTAGTTGGGACCGGTCTGTTGTTCCATGTTCAATTCTAACTGTTTCTTCCTGACCTGCATACAGGTTTCTCAAGAGGCAGGTCAGGTGGTCTGGGATTCCCATCTCTTTCAGAATTTTCCATAGTTTATTGTGATCCACACAGTCAAAGGCTTTGGCATAGTCAATGAAGCAGAAATAGATGGTTTTCTGGAGCTCTCTTGCTTTCTCCATGATCCAGCGGATGTTGGCAATTTGATCTCTGGTGCCTCTGCCTTTTCTAAATCCTTCTTGAACATCTGGGAGTTCACGGTTCACATATTGCTGAAGCCTGGCTTGGAGAATTTTGAGCATGACTTTACTAGCATGTGAGATGAGTGCAATTGTGCGGTAGTTTGAGCATTCTTTGGCATTGCCTTTCTTTGGGATTAGAATGAAGACTGACATTTTCCAGTCCTGTGGCCACTGCTGAGTTTTCCAAATTTGCTGGCATATTGAGTGCAGCACTTTCACAGCATCATCTTTCAAGATTTGAAATAGCTCAACTGGAATTCCATCACCTCCACTAGCTTTGTTCGTAGTGATGCTTTCTAAGGCCCACTTGACTTCACATTCCAAGATGTCTGGCTGTAGGTGAGTGATCATGCCATTGTGATTATCTTGGTTGTGAAGATCTTTTTTGTATAGTTCTTCTGTATATTCTTGCCACCTCTTCTTAATAACTTCTGCTTCTGTTAGGTCCATACCATTTCTGTCCTTTATCGAGCCCATATTTGCATGAAATATTCCCTTGGTATCTCTAATTTTCTTGAAGAGAGCTCTTGTCTTTCCTATTCTGTTGTTTTCCTCTATTTCTTTGCATTGATCGCTGAAGAAGGTTTTCTTATCTCTCCTTGCTATTCTTTGGAACTCTGCATTCAGATGCTTATATCTTTCCTTTTCTCCTTTGCTTTTCACTTCTCGTCTTTTCACAGCTATTTGTAAGGCCTCCTCAGACAGCCATTTTGCTTTTTTTCATTTCTTTTCCATGTGGATGGTATTGGTCCCTGTCTCCTGTACAATGTCACGAACCTCTGTCCAGAGTTCATCAGGCACTCTATCTTTCACATCTAGTCCCTTAAATCTATTTCTCACTTCCACTGTATAATCATAAGGGATTTGATTTAGGTCATATCTGAATGGTCTAGTTGTTTTCCGTATTTTCTTCAATTTAAGTCTGAGTTTGGCAATAAGGAGTTCATGATGTGAGCCACAGTCAGCTCCTGGTCTTGTTTTTGCTAATGGTATAGAGCTTCTCCATCTTCGGCTGCAAAGAATATAATCAATCTGATTTCGGTGTTGACCATTTGGTGATGTCCATGTGTAGAGTCTTCTCTTGTGTTGTTAGAAGAGGTTGTGTGCTATGACCAGTGCATTCTCTTGACAAAACTCTATTAGCCTTTGCCCTGCTTCATTCCATGCTCCAAGGCCAAATTTTCCTGTAACTCCAGGTGTTTCTTGACTTCCTACTTTTGCATTCCAGTCCCCTATGATGAAAAGGACATCTTTTTTGGGTGTTAGTTCTAAAAGGTCTTGTAGCTCTTCATAGAACCATTCAACGTCGGCTTCTTCAGGGTTACTGGTTGGGGTATAGGCTTGGATTACTGTAATATTGAATGGTTTGCCTTGGAACGAATAGAGATCATTCTGTCGTTTCTGAGATTGCATCCAAGTACTGCATTTCAGACTCTTTTGTTGACCATGATGGCTACTCTGTTTCTTCTAAGGGATTCCTGCCCACAGTAGTAGATATAATGGTCATCTGAATTTAATTCACCCCAACTTCCTAAATATAGTCAAATATTTAAAGAAAACAATGAGTAAGGAACTAAACACTAGGAAAATGGTGAATATATGGAATGAGAATATTCATAAATAGAATTTATACTGTGAAGGAAAGTTATGACCAACCTAGATAGCATATTAAAAAGCAGAGACATTACTTTGCCAACAAAGGTCCGTCTAGTCAAGGCTATGGTTTTTCCAGTGGTCATGTATGGATGTGAGAGTTGGACTGTGAAGAAAGCTGATTGCCGAAGAATTGATGCTTTTGAACTGTGGTGCTGGAGAAGACTCTTGAGAGTCCCTTGAACTGCAAGGAGATCCAACCAGTGCCTTCTAAAGGAGATCAATCCTGGATGTTCACTGGAAGGACTGATGCTAAAGCTGAAACTGCAATACTTTGGCCACCTCATGCGACGAGTTGACTCACTGGAAAAGACTCTGATGCTGGGAAGGATTGGGGGCGGGAGGAGAAGGGGACGACAGAGAATGAGATGGCTGGATGGCATCACCAACTCTGTGGGCATGAGTTTGAGTGAACTCCGGGAGTTGGTGATGGACAGGGAGGCCTGGCGTGCTGTGATTCATGGGGTCGCAAAGAGTCGGACACGACTGAGCGACTGAACTGAACTGAACTGAACTGAATCAGTGCTTGACAGATAGGAGCCAGTCAACATTTGTTAACTGATTGACAATAAATGGTCTCTTCCACGTTAAACAGCCCATTAGCTGTAGTTCTCTGATACAAAGAAACATTAACTGTGATGTGATGACAGTGAAAACAACTTTGGAGTAGGCAGGTAAAATAAAGAGGGAAGCATATTTATAAAGTGAAGTTTCTGAGTGTGATGAGGTACAGAGCAAGGATGAGGTGTTGAGGGAAGGAACACATCAAAGGGTCGGGGCAAGGGAGGTGAGACTGACGGTGAGACTTGAAGAATGGATCGTTTTTCTTAGAAGAGGGCTACATAAGAGAGGCACAGGAAGAGAGGGGCATCTCTGTGAAGTAATTGACACTTGGAAAGCACGTAACTCAGACAAGATAAAGGGTGAAACAAGATGGCTACAAGAAGGTGAAAGTGTTAGTCACTGGGTTGTGTTTGACTCTTTGGAGGAGTCAGAGAGCCAGGCTCCTCTGTCCATGGGATTCTCCAAGAAAGGATACTGGCGTAGGTTGCCTTTTCCTTCTCCAGGGGGATCTTCCTGACCCAGAGATCAAACCTGTGTCTCCTGCACTTCAGGCAGATTTTTTACTCTCTGAGCTACCAGGGATTATAAGAAGGACATCCTAATATTCAGCCATATCTGTCAAGTCATTTATATTCTAGGTCTATTAGTAAATGCCAAAGTTTCAGGAGAAAAAAAAAAGGGATGGATAATCCCATGGAACCCACAGGTCTCAGACACTGCCATGAAGGATCAGATTCCAGTTGGGTGTGCTGCCCGTGAGTATAATCTGTGTTGTCATAAAGGGGGTATGTGGTACCTTTTGAACTGCAGGAGTGTTGCTTGGTTTTGCAGGGTAGGCTAATTCTGAAAAAAGCAGAAATTCTTAAAAAAAATTAATGATTTGATCTGTCACACCTGAACACACACACAAAATACCTATATTTTCCAGATCAACAAGGAACAGTGAAATGGGAAGCCCTGGCATATTGTAGGCAGTGAAAGGATCTGATACAAATATGTGGCCGGAATCTAGAACAGGTTAGAGAGGCTTGAGCTGCTGACCTCCCTATGCATCCTCCAAATTTATATTTTTTCAACCTCCAAATTTATATTTGTCTCTCTTCTTTCTTTGCCATTTGTATCTCTCTGATTTACAAGTTGGTTCTTAAGGAAATGCACTTGATAGTAATTATTCTAGTATGATATTTTCTTATTTACATTTTTCTTTATCACCTGTCACCTCCACATTAAGAGGGCAATTCCAGGAGAGCAGGGGTGTGATCTGATTGTCATCTGCTATACATCTCAGTTTTTAGATCAAGGGCTGATACCTTGCTAGAGCTTATAAACATTTATGACAGATGCAATGAAAGACATTGTCATAACACTGAACATGCAATATTCTCACTTCTCTTTCATCAAACAAGGTTATAGGTCTATTATTAATTATAGCATTGCTTAGAAATACTATTGTGGTTTAAGGTGGTATTTTATTTCTTGGCATTTTCTGTCATTCCCCTAACAAAACTCTGTGATGTGTGTGGAACATTTCAGGTAATCAGAAAGACTAAAGTAGGGCATATATAAATTGGAGCCAGAAATATTTTCGCTCAGCTCTTCATAGCTTTGATCTCTGGTTTTAAGAAAAATATAGAATATCTATCTATCTTGAATTTAAAAAAAAATGCATGAAATAACCAACTTTTTCATGCCAGATCTACAGCACTTTTTGTCTTTTCAAACACACATCACTGATTTAATTCAAGAACCAAGCTGTGCTATAGATCCATTGGAAAATCATCACCAATAGTCAGAGCTGTCAGAGTTGTCTTTGAAACTTCATCCTTTGTTATGTTCACTCCCTGATGCTAATGATTATGTCAGAGACGAAAAGAGCCTGCCAATGATACTTGCTGGCTATAATTAGAGGATGTTTAGGACAGCCTACTCTCAGAGAAGCTGAGCACCCTAGATGTCCATGGCAGAGTCCATGGTGATTTGGCCATTTTGCTTTGAGGACTTGTTGAGGGCTGGAGAGGATGACTGGGGGACCCTGCTAACGGGCAACAGAAAATAGAAAAATGCTAGGGATCCCTTGGCTCATCAGATAATACAGAAAGACTAAAAATCATGGAGCTGTTTTGGCTCAGGAGCTGGAGAAGTGCTGCCAACTCTAGAGACATTCTTTTATATCCCATGTAGAGAGCAGCCAAAGGGGCCAGCGCTGACCTTTCCTGGGCACAGTTGCTATCATCGTGTCATTCAAAATAGGGGAAATAACCCCTGGGCTGGCAAGCACTGAGGCCCTGTTTTCTATAAATGGAGAATAAATACAAATAGAAGACAAAAGTTGATGAACATGATTTTCACAGGACCCATGCCCTTGCTAGCCCTTTGGCCTAAAGCAATTTACTGTTAATTGTTCATGCAAGTATAGAGATGATGAGCCAAAAGTTTAGATGTTTGCTGAATGTGTTACAAATATGGATCTAAAGGAAAAAAAAAAAAACATGCTGATTACTGATTGGCTTTTTCTTATTTCCATTTGAAGGTATAACATTATACAACACAGTCAAAGATTAAGAGGGATGTAACAGTGTTCTGAGTATTTGGATAATGCTCCATCCCAGTAGAATCCCCTACGGAAGATCCCCCAAATGAAAAAAGATTAAAAAAATAGGAGAGGAAAACATACTTGCCCATATACAATATGCTCTATAGTTTCATTTCCTATATTTCACAGCTGTGTTTATAAACCTCAATGCAACTGAAGGCATTTCTGTTTTCATTTCCTTAGGAGTGTGACACCAAATGCACAGCCTCAATCCTGTGATCCCATCCTCTATATTAGTGAAGAAATCTCCACTCTGTATCAGTGCACAAGACAACATGGGTAGACAGAAGCCACGCAAGTCCTAAAGGACCAAATGAAAAGCCTCGTGTTCTTTCTGGGTAGCAATGCACAGTTTTGCATGAAGAGATGCTGTTTTGTCATATTTCAAAAGTACTTTCATTGATAATAGCATCTCTTCACCATCTTGCTTTTGAGACCACATTTCTTTCTTAGCAGATTCAGGATGCTAACTTGTGTCCACTTTAACAACTCTGAGTATCCGTATACAGTGAAAGAGGGGAGTGAAAAAGTTGGCTTAAAGCTCAACATTCAGAAAACTAAGTTCATGGCATCCAGTCCCATCACTTCATGGAAAATAGATGAGGAAACAGTGGAAACAGTGGCTGACTTTATTTTGGGGGGCTCCAAAATCACTGCAGATGGTGACTGCAACCATGAAACTAAAAGACGCTTACTCCTTGGAAGGAAAGTTATGACCAACCTAGATAGCATATTAAAAAGCAGAGACATTACTTTGCCAACAAAGGTCCATCTATTCAAAGCTATGATTTTTCCAGTGGTCATGTATGGATGTGAGAGTTGGACTATAAAGAAAGCTGAGCACTGATGAATTGATGCTTTTGAACTGTGGTGCTGGAGAAGACTCTTGAGAGTCCCTTGTACTGCAAGGAGATCCAACCAGTCCATCCTAAATGAGATCAATCCTGGGTGTTCATTGGAAGGGCTGATGTTGAAGCTGAAACTCCAGTACTTTGGCTACCTGATGTGAAGAGCTGACTCATTGGAAAAGACCCTGATGCTGGGAAAGATTGAGGTCAGGAGGAGAAGGGGACGACAGTGGATGAGATGGTTGGATGGCATCACCGATTCGATGGACATGGGTTTGGGTGGACTCCGGGAGTTGGTGATGGACAGGGAGGCCTGGCGTCCTGCGGTTCATGGGGTTGCAAAGAGTCAGACATGACCGAGTGACTGAACTGACTGATACACATATGAAAATGTATTTTGTTTCAATAATTTGTATTAAGCTACTTAGTCATTTCCTAAGACATGTTGAACCTGGGTCTTGTAAACATGGAGTTAACTGATATGCCTATGATGTGTCTATAGCTTGGGAAGAGAGGACCTCAGCACAGACCCTGTAATGTGCTTTGCTTTGGTCCTCACCCAAATCTGACACTTCATCCCTCTATAGAGTCATCTGAGTGAGCTTCCTCATTCCCTTTTATCGCATCCCATTTTCATCCTCAGATGCTACCTAGACTTCAGGGTAAGATACAAATTCCTCAGTATAGTTTACAAGACCTTTCATGATCCAACCCTGGCCCGCTTCTCAGCAGTTTGCGCTAGGTCCTTATGTGTTATGTATTTCCTCCATCCAGCCAGGCATCCAATCATTTAAAATCCAATTTGATCACCTGCCAGTCCAGGCCAAGATCAAGGCATTTGTGGTACAAAGTCATATAAAGGATAAGTCTCCAGATAGAGACAAGTAAAGAGATATTACAAAGGTAAGGGCTATGGGAAGGTGCCACAAGAGCAACAGATGGAGCCCCTAGCGAGACCTGGCAGGAGTGCAATGGTTGTAGATGGCTTTCAAGGAACAATAATATCTAATCAGAGACACGCATGTTAGAAAGGAGTTAATCAGGCAAACAGTGCAGTGACCACAGCTGTAGGAGAGGGAAGAGCTTTCCCAATGAACATAAATGAGAACATTTTTGAAGAGCTGGAAGAAGTTTAGGATGGCTACAAGGAAGGTGTGGGTTGCAGAATGAATGACTTAATGTTACCCCCGTATGCCCTGCTCCATCACTTCTCTGTTCCCACCACTTGGGTTGAGAGTAGAGAAGCTTCTCATGGTCCAATGAGCACTAGCACATCACTTTGCTTCATCTCTCAGGCGTCTTCCACAACCACAGAATCACCACCCTAGACAAGCTGGCACATTCCCTCACCCTAAACCATCTACTCTAAACTGTGTTTACAGTATTTCTATTACATGGTCAACAACTACATTCTGATTCATTTACTCAGCTGTGTATGCTTTGAGGGTGGGATTTTTGTCCTTATTTTTCCAACTTAAGACAAAGCAAAGCACACAGTAAATACTTAAATTTTTGAGTGAAAAGGAATGGAAATAGTTAAACTGTCTTTTGTTTCTGCAGCTCATCTGCAGATGTATTGGTCTGGTTTGGAAGATGGGCAATCTTCTTCAGACTTGTACTGTAATTAATTCAAAGCCTCTCCATGACCACGTGGGTGACTTATGGGATTTTTATCTCCCTGAGATAACAGAAAGGGAACAGTGACAAAACTATAACCTGGCTTGTTTAAAAAGCCCACATAGACCATGCAGCCTTCTAGGGAGAATAATTAATTAGATTGGAGTAGAGACAGAATAGAAAGAAAGACAAATATTTGATCTTTTTTGAGTGAGTGGATAGAGATCTTTTAACATGCAAAGCATGTTTTATGAAATCTTTGGAGACCTGGCCCATCAGAAAAGGAAGACAAAGCCCAATACCAGCAGAGGAGTTTCTTTTCTTTGCAGTGTCTTCTTTCAGAAGTACCTTATCTTTTCAAATTAAAGGAGAACATAAATTGTAATCAGCAACTTTTGTTACATCAGCAAGATGCCAATAAATGCCCTCTCCTCCTTCTACTTCCCAAAGAATCTTTGTAGCTACAAGGAAGGCAAAGGGAAAGAAAAGGGGCAGGAAGCTTAAGAGAAAAAGAGCACAAGGACAAAAGAGACCCAGGAAGGAAAAATGATGGTGATGCCTGGGACAGGTGGTATGGGATATGATCCTGGGGGCTGCGGGAGACCCCAAGAGGTAATGGGGGATGGAATCCAGAGCCTAAGGCTCCATGCTTCCTTTGCAGGGGGCCCAGGCTTGATCCCTGGTCAGGGAACTAGATCCCACATGCCACCCTACGTGCCACAAGTAAAAGATGCTGCATGCTGCAACTAAGATCTGGCACAATCAAATAACTAAATACATAAATTTAAAAAAAAGTTATCCTGCTATGGAAGCAATGACAAATTACAAAGGGAAAATATTCTCTCAGAAAATGCAGCTCACTTACACATACTTGGACTGTTATTATTTCACCTCTTATTAAAGATAATGATCTCGCAGAAAGCTCTTGCAGCATAATAAAACAAAGTTATATGCTAATGGTGATATTATTATGAGAATAACATGATCTTTTCAAGAGAAGACTATCAACTAAAATAACAGACCAGATATAGGGCTTCATTTGTATTTCACGGCTGGAAGTTTGAACAGATCCTGCATAAATTATGTAAAAACATCCAACCCTCAAAGAGACTCATGCCCCAGCCACTCTACACAGCACCAACCACTCTCTCAGCAAATCATACTACTGACAAGACTCATACCTTCCACAGTTGCTCGTTTGGGCTGAATGGTGATAGCTCCTTCTGCAATATCTTCATGCTGGTGCAGTGGGTTGATTTTGGATCCCCAGCTGTCTGATCCCACCCAGAGAAAGTGGCCTACTTGGTCAGCTCTTTTGGCTGCTGCAAGGATCTGCCTGTGGAGAGGAACATTAAAAAGATATGTTAATGATAAAGAGCAGCTATTGTACAAATACATATTCGGAATCAAGCAGAAGGAAAACAAGTTACTATTTCTCAGAAAGCAAATAACTGGTAGTAAGCCAAAGGATTTACATTCTTAATGTATAAAGAGACATTGTAAGCCAATAAGGAAATTAAAGGCAGCTTGAGGAAAATAGGCAGAGTATTCAAAGTCAAAAGATAAAAGGGGAAATATAAGGAATTAATAAGCTGCTTTTTCACATATATTAAAAAGGAGGACAATGTGAATGAGAATAATATATTAAATTCACTTCTTATTTTGGTCAAAATGTTTGTTCGGTTTTATTTTGTGTCATGAGTTTTTTTTTTTTTTTGAGATTTGTTTTATTTTTTTTTTAATCAATTTATTTTTTATTGGAGGCAAATTATTTTACAATATTATATCGGTTGCTTTTGCCATACATTGACATGAATTCGCCCCGGGTTTACATAAGTTCCCCCTCCTGAACCCCCCTCCCACCTCCCTCCTCCCTTTATCCTTCCTCTGGGTCATCCCCGCATGCCAGCCCCAAGCATCCTATAACATGCATTGACCCTGAACTAGTGATTCATTTCACATATGACAACATACGTGTTTCAATGACATTCTCCCAAATCATCCCACCCTCACCCTCTCCCACAGAGTCCCAAAGACTAATCTATACATCTGTGTCTCTTTTGCTGTATCGTATACAGGGTTATCATTTGCATCTTTCTAAATTCCATATATATGCGACAAGAGGCTGGAGACATGAGCACTGTCTTTCACTGCTGGTGGTACATATCATTTCTGGAAAGCAATGTATCAGTCTATATGAAGCATCTTAAATTACTTATTAAAATAAGCAGAGCTTCACATGAAGCTTGAAATATGTACAATCCATATTTATAAATTAAAATAGTATATAAATAGCAAGGGCAAGGAAAAAAGGAGGAATTAAAAAAAAAGGGAAATTGGTTATTCATGAAGAAAAATTTTACCTCTGCTTACAGAATTCTAGAAATCAGGAGTATGTTGCCCTGATTTCCAGAAAAACAGCTTTTCTGGAAAAATCTGAACTACCCTAGGAAAAAGATTCTAGATACTGACATAGAGACATTTTCTAAGAGAATGGACACCTAGATGCCTGACCAGTCCACTGAGAGGCCTAAAAGTTGACAAGTTTTGCCCATGTATGTAGAATTTTCTTGTGTCTTAAAATGGGAACTGCCAAAAATTACCCATCATTGTGGAAAATTCACAATATAAAACACAAACCAAATAAATAAGAAAAAGGGAACTGGTGTGAGGTATGGAGAAGAAATTATACCCCCCAAAAAAGTAGTTAAATGAGAATCAGGATCTCTATTATCAAGAACAAAAAAGATTATCAAGACAGAAACAACAATAAAAAAGAAATCTTAGTTATTAAAAGTATGAAATTAAAATTATGTTAGAAGAGATAAAGTATAAAGTGAAGAAATATGTTCAGAAAGCAAAACAATAATAAAAAGGTATGGCATATACAAGAAAAGATGAGTATCTTAAAGAAAGAAACACAGAAAGACTTACATCCAACTAACAGTATTTCAAGAACAAATGTAAAGAGAAATTAAAGTAATTTTTAAACCAATTTTTAATGAAAAAAAAATCCAAGGAATTGAAAGTATGACTTTCCAAATTAAAGGGACTCACTCCAGTATTCTTGCCTGGAGAATCCCATGGACAGAGGAGCCTGGTGGGCTACAGTCCATGGAGTTGCAAAGAGTCAGACACAACTGAGTGACTAACACATATACACACACATCCAGCAAATTAATAGGGAAAACCCAAACACGTCACAAAATTAAAATTGCTGGAAAAAGTGAGAATAAAGCTTTCAAGCAAAAATTGGGACTCTTGGAAAGTAATAAGAAGCAGAATATTACCAACCTCTCCAGAGAGAGAAAAAAAAAGGATGATGGAGAAATGCCTTCCAAATTTTGAAGAAAAAAAATATTTGTAGTCTAGAATTCTAAAATTTAACACATATAGAATCTATACAAATAGAAGTGGCATCTAGATAGATGGGTATGGATTGAGAGAGGGAGGGATAGATGGATGGATGGATAGATAGATATTCAGCGGATATTAAAGATTTTTCTATCCAAACTTAGAATCTCAAATTCCTTGCAAGTTATGAGTTCTGTAACTTATTAGTCACCATAGATAGTTGCTGTAAATCATTTATTTGCCTGGGATGATGTATTTAAAAATAAATATGTGACCACACCTTACATTTCCAACTAGTAATTAAGTGTGGAGGCAGGTGAAGAATATTATTAGTCATAAACACAAAAAATGTTTCCTTTACTAGAAAATTACTGGAGGGTACATTCTAGCCAAAAATAAATAAACAAATAAACTAAATGATGAATAAAAATAAATGGAGAGAGAAAGAAAACAAAAAAGTTAAAATAATAAAGGCCAGCCTAGTTTAATTCAGAAAGATGGAGTGGGAGGGAAATGTACAGAAAAGCAATGGAACTTAGAGATTATTTTACATATATATATATGTATATATACATATAAACATATGAGAAAAGTGACAGACCTAGGACATTAATAATAAAACACTAAAGATAACTATGCAAGTTAAAAATCTGCCGTATTAACTTGATGAACAAAAAAGCTACCCCTAAAATCACATCATGGAAAAAATACCGCTGTAGTACATAATATTTACGTGCTCATAATGTCAACTCTGATTTTTACTAAATGGAAATCTGATAGTATAATGTTAGGAAGATAAAGGAGGTATGAGACAAGTTCTATATAACATAACAGGAATTAATAGACAATATTTTAAATTAATGATTCCAAAATAGCAATACAGGCATATTTCGAGAAGACCTAAAGAATTAGCTTCAAGAATCAAAATAATTGCTCAAGAAGAACAGAACCAGAGAGTAGGATGGGATAGAAAACGATACTAGGGCTTTGCATAAAAAATTATTTTAATTACTTTTCTGTTTCTCTTAAATTATATGCATTTATTATTTTCACACAATCAATCATTTATACTCTTGAGGTAGATATACCATCTCTATTCATCTAACCAAAGGGTATGATCACTGATGCTGTCAAAATCGTATGTCCATTATCGGAGACAGCCTAAATGCAGAGCAGCAGGAAGCGGTTAAGGAAATGATAGTGCATCTAAAGGATGCGTTAGAGACCAAGAAAAGCACATGCAGTTTGATTTCTGCAAGGTACTGTTAAGAACAAAAAAAGTCAAATTAAAACAAACTGCAAATGCTTGGTTATTTCTTACAATAATGAGAACTGGCCTGCATAAATGAATAGATGCATAGTTAAAAGTATAGGGTTGTATGAGAGCACAGAAAAATATGGTTAATATGTAATTCACTGTTAATGACAATTCATTGAGAGCCTGCTGAGGAAGTATGAAAAGGATGTGAAGAATCCAACTGAAACAACGTAAGAAAGACAAACCGATATTAAAAACAAAAAAAAATATTCATCTTAATATGCTTACATAAAAGTGTGGGTTAATTTATTAAGAGAAATAAGATTAAACTGTTTAAACATATTATAGTATTGAAAGTGAGATGAGAACTGCAAAAAATAGAATATCAAACTCTATGTGAATCTGATTCTACTGGGGAAAATGTTTAGAATAAAATAACTGCAAATTTTATTAGTGGTTATCTCTGAGTGTTAAGATATTAAGTTTTATAGGGGATTACTTACAATAATGGTTTGTGATTATTCTAACCTTTCATTTTTTTTAGATAATCAGGGGGCAGAATAAAGGTAAGAATTCCTTTTATTAAAATGCAACAACAAAAATATTTACATTATTTTCCAATGGATTAAAATAGCCACGTAATATTACTTTTATAATCAGAAAAGAAGTATCTCAGGGACAGAATACAACATTCAAATTATCAATACCCATGAGTGATTGAGCATTTATCTTAGCTTCAAAATCTAGATATTAATGTCTTCTCACTGGTATTCTCCGGCAAAGTATTTGAAGTTAATGTTCTAAGAAATCTCAAAATTTCCCATCTACAATGTAAATCTTCTGAGAAAAGAAATAACATAACATGTGGGTTATCAGACATCAGTGGGCTTAGGCTCATGTTTTGGAAGAAACTTATATATGCACTTGGTTTTTATTACTGTAGCCAAGAGCTATTACTGCTATCATTTCTATGAGTCATAGTACACAATGGTTCTAACATACAAATCCCCATGTAAAAATGATGAGCATAGCTATTGAGATGATTATATACCTTTTAACATTACCAATTAAAACCTCACACTATCTGCGAATCAAGGATATTATGACCAATTAGGCATCATAGCTATTAGTAACAAATATTTTAAGTGCCATGTACACCTTTATCAACATATGACGTATTTTAAAATGTACAAACTATGTATGAAAATCACATATTAGATGATTAAGAGAAGTATGAGTTGACAATTCTGGAGCAAAAAAAAAAGAAAGAGTCATATCATAAAAACAAAGTGCCTTGAATAACTACATCACAAAGTGTGGAAGAAAATGCCCTAAGAGCAACAGAATCAGTGTTTTGTAAGGAGACGAATAGACATTTAAGGGGTGACAGAAATAGTTTCATGGAAAAGGGCATGTCTAAAAAACAAGACAGAATTTCAACAGGTAGAGAAGGAAAGAAGAAACATCATGGGCCAAGTTTGTGTTGGAGGAGCTGTTAGGGCACACTGACGTGTGAGTCAAGCATCTTAGGGGGAGAGCTCGGTGCAGGAAGGTGGGGTCTACATGCAAAAGCAGGACCGTATTTTAAAGCATCGTGAGGTTCAGAGAGAGAGGCTCGTACTTAAAACTATTAAATGGTGGACACTGCGCCGGGCATTTCATTCATTCATTCAGTGATGTGTATTGAGCGTCCACCACTAACTGAGCCACGTGCTAGGGGCGAAGGATATGAAAGGACATCAAAAGGGGCATCACCTCCCTCTTAATGATGCACGCAGACTAGTGGGGAATACAGACTCCAATTACATGATCAAAGAGTACAAAATGCCCTCAGTGACATTCACTATGCAGCCAAGCTGTCATGACAAATTTTCCAAAGCTACATTGTTTGGAGACATCCTTCAGAAGCAACGCCACCGACAGCCCTGGAATGTTGAAGCGGGGAAGGGAAGCATTCCAGCAAGCGGGAGGAGAATGAGCAAAGGCCTGCGAAAGAAGAGATGCAAGGGCCCCTCACCTAAGGCACACAAACCACGAGGGGGCAGGGAATGAGATAAGGTTAGAAAAGTCATGTCCAGATTATCACAGAAAGAGTGCAAATGGATTTACTGAAGGGAGCACTGAGCCCCAAAGAGCTGGAGAAGCAGGGTGTGGGATGGGACTTGTCCAAGGTGAGACAGCGGTCATAGCAAAAAAAAAAAAAAAACAACAAAAACAACCCTCAGGCATCTTGACTTGAGGTTTACTGCTCTTCTCATTTAATAGCCCTGCCACCCACGGTCAGAGCTCAGGGCTGAAGATGGGTGGACTCGGGGATAGCAAGGAAGGGAGACACGGGACTGGCCGACTGGTGGTGGGGGTAATGGCCTGGGCCCTTCAACTTTGCCCTTAATATGAGATGCTCACCTTCAAATAAAATGATTTATTATTTGAACTATAAGACAAAAAGTTAAATCCAAACAGAGCTTTTCCATCTTCAGAGGTGTAAAGTGACACCACCTCTTTGGAAGACAATATTCACATTTAAGAAAGCACACATCTTTGTCCTGGAAACTCCTTTTTCCAGGAATTTATGTTTTAAATAGTTACTAATATAAAAAGTAATATATTTATGTATTATTATTTGCATTATGTTAATGTATCCATACATTGTAAAGGATGTGTACATTAATGTCACATTATGGCACACGCAGATTTGTGGAAAACAAAGGTTACCACAAAGTAATTTATAATCACACAAGAAGCAGAAGTGAAGACAATCAGTCGTGTCTGACTTTTTGCGACCCCATGGACTGTGTAGCCTACAAGGCTTCTCTGTCCATGGCATTTTCCAGGCAAGAGTACTGGAATGGGTTGCCATTTCCTTTGCCAGGGGATCTTCCTGACCCAGGGATCGAACCCGGGTCTCCTGCATTGCAGGCAGACGCTTTACCATCTAAGCTACCAGGGAATCCCCTAATAATTGCACAAGTCTGTAACCAAATGTCAGTCAGTACGAGAGCGCTTAGATAAATTACAGCAAATACAAAAAATGAAATTCTATGTGGCTATTGAAAAGTACTGCCATTCGGAGACCTCCTTGATGAAAGAGTAATCCAAGGTGAGAGTAGGGGTAGAACAAGATAATACACAATGTTCTACTATTTGTGTAAAAATCTACACACTGCCTCTAGAAAGATGCAGAAATATTACAAAATACACAGTTGCATTACAAAATGCAAAAATTACAAAATACACAGTTATAATTAGCATCTGGAAAGGAGAACCTGTTAGCTAGAGGACAAAATGAATCCCACTTCTTTTCACTTCTAGATTTCTAAACACATTTTGATTTTTAAAATCAGTGGTAATTAGTTTGTTTTAAAACAACAATAACAAAAAAAAAAATGGTAAGGATTCGGGACCAAGGCGGCAGTGGTCAGGAAACAACACAGGACAGATTTGTATTCTATAAACAATTTCAAAGGTTAGCACCCCATGGGTTGGCCAAGAATGCAAGTAATGAGCTAAAAGGGAAAGTCAAAGTTGTACTCAGATTTTTGACATCAAACAGCATCAGGTAAAGAGACAAGAAGAAAAAGTGGACTTGGAATACAGACATATGACCAGCTTGGTTTTGAACATATAAATTCCAAAGCAGAAGCAATACTTCCGGAATTATAAGGAATTTTTCTTTTACATTAGAAGAACTATTCTTTAGATAAAGTCTGTTACACATGTATATGTTTTTTAGTAGAAGAACCTTTGAAAGGTCCAGTGGTTTTCTCCTTTTACCACTAATTGAAAGCAGTTCTTTAGCAAATATGGGGGGAAATACATGACAGCAACAGGCTGCTGAGTCCATGGTTCGCTCTAACTTCTGTAGGGGTAGAAAGCATGAACGGACCTTGCCACCATGTAATTACCAATTTGATTCTATGCTATCTTTTCCCTTTCTGGGCCAGCACTCTGATCTTTCTGTCCCCTAAACTACATGTATGTTAATGAATTTCACCAGGCAGCCTTACTTGATATCCTCATCGTTGGCAAAAAGGACGACGGCCCTGGAGTTGGGGGTGTCCAGGAGCTGCTTGATAATTTTGTCAAAGTCAATGGTCCTGTCTTTGCGTTCCTGGGGGATTCTCACGGACTGGGCAATGCAGAGTCCACCTGTTCAAGAAAAGAAAGCAGAATGTCAATTAAGTTCCTGCAGAGATACCAAACAAACCAGGGAAAGTAAACAGGGAGGAAGGAATTATGAATTCTGAATACACAGCTCTTCCTTGGTGATCTTGCTGAATGAGGAGGGCTTAGGCTAGTAAGCTGAGTCCTGAGCTGTCATACTTGGCACGCCTGCCATGGTGTGGCATAGCCTCAATGCACTTGGAAACAGCCAGGTATGCCCAAGAATACCAATGACAGTGATTCTGCGGAGATAGGTTTAGGGAGACAAACTGGATGGGAGGCCTTTAAAATGAATGCTATATGCTACAAGAAAACCACAGTCAGCTACACTATATATATATTTTAAAAGTACTCAAAGAGATAAAAATCATGTCAATTTCTATTACTTTTCTGGTGTTTGCAGTCTCATAATTTTACTCCTTCATATCCATCTCAACTTTTCAAGCTCACAGCCAATGGAATAAATAAAAATAAATAAATAAAACAACAGTAAGAATAAGATCAACTATTATAAATCACAGTAATGATTTTTTTGACTACATGCTATATACTCAGCTTACAAATATGTGCTTTATGTATATTACCAGATCTTAAAAACCTTAAAGGCGGTTAGCATTGCCCATTTCATGTTGAAAGAGAAGGGAATTAAATAAATAAATAAATAAATGTATTTACTGCAGACTTCTCAAGGTTGTCATGCTATTAATTGACTTATGAAACACAGCCATTTTACGAAGCAACTGATATCCTCCTCACTACCCTAATTCTTGCTTAGTAGTTACTCCCCGATGTAGTATTTTATAAAATACACCTTAAGAAAGGCTGGTATAGGCAAAAGGGTAGAGAGGATATCTGGAGGTCGAGCCCCAAAGATCATCCAATGGGCAGAAGGCCTAGGGCCAGTGACAAGAGGAAAGCTTTGTTCTCTCTGTAACCTGGAGATACCCATAACCAACGAGCTTATATCCAAAGCATGGACAACTGTGCAGATGCTTCCAGGTTTCCATAAATATAGAAAAATATAAACTCTAATCCAGAAGTGAGCCTCCATTACATTTTAATCCATTACACTTAATCAGTGTCAGCTCTCTGTAAGTGGCTCTCCACCTTCAGTGCGCTTGAAATCACCAGTGGTCCTATAAATTACAGTAACACTGTCAGCCAACTTGACCTAACTGACATTTACAGAATAATCCCTAGGACAACTGACGAGCACACATTATTTTCAAGTGAAAATGGGACATTCATTAAGCTGGACCATCTTCTGGGTCATAAAAGAGAAAAATACCCTCAAACTCAAAGAACCTTATGACCTCAGACCATAAGAGAATCAAACTAGAATAACAGAGAGATAACAGGAAAATCTCCAAACACTTGGAAATTAAACAGCACACATTTAAATAACCCATGGGTCAAAGAGGAAGTATCAAGAAATTTTTAAAATATCTCTAAGTGAAAACTAAACTGTAACTTCTCAGAATGTATAGATTATAGCTAAAGTGATGTTTACAGGAAATTATATATAATTAAACACTTAAGTTAGGAAAGAAGAAACATGCAGAATCAGTAACCTAAGCTTCCACTTTAATAAATAAGACAAAGAAGAGCTAAATAACTCACCTCCCAAAAGGCAGAAAAGATCACAATGGTATATAACTACATAACTACTAAAATATCTTTTAAAAATAATGAAAACTTCAAATTCTGGAGAAGATGCAGAGCAAAAGAAATGCTCATTCATTACTGGTAGAAACACACAATGGTACAAACAGTCTGGGAAACAGGTTGGCATTAAATGTTAAATACAGAGCTCAACATTCAGAAAACAAAGATCATGGCATCTGGTCCCATCATGGCATCATGGCATCTTGTCCCATGGCAAATAGATGGGGAAACAGTGGAAACAGTGTCAGACTTTATTTTTGGGGGCTCCAAAATCACTGCGGATGCTGATTGCAGCCATGAAATTAAAAGACGCTTACTCCTTGGAAGGAAAGTTATGACCCACCTAGATAGTATATTAAAAAGCAGAGACATTACTTTGCCAACCAAGGTCTATCTAGTCAAGTATGGTCATGTATGGATGTGAGAGTTGGACTGTGAAGAAAGCTGATCGCCGAAGAATTGATGCTTTTGAACTGTAGTGCTGGAGAAGACTCTGGAGAGTCCCTTGGACTGCAAGGAGATCCAGCCAGTCCATTCTAAAGGAGATCAATCCTGGGTGTTCATTGGAAGGACTGATGCTAAAGCTGAAACTCCCAATACTTTGGCCACCTCATGCGACGAGTTGACTCACTGGAAAAGACTCTGATGCTGGGAGGGATTGGGGGCAGGAGGAGAAGGGGACGACAGAGAATCAGATGGCTGGATGGCATCACCGACTCGATGGACATGAGTTTGAGTGAACTCCAGGAGTTGGTGATGGGCAGGGAGGCCTGGGGTGCTGTGATTCATGGGGTCGCAAAAGTCAGACACGACTGAACTGAACTGAACATAGTTAACATATAAAGCAGTGGTTCCAATGCTAGGTGTACTTCCAAGTGAACTGAAAAGTTATGTTCACACAAATGTGCTCAAAATGTTTGTAGAAACTTCACTCCTAATCACTAAAACTGAAAACAAGTAAGACATCTGTTAACAGGTGAATGGATAAATGAACCATAGTCCATGCCGGTGATAGGATATTTTTAAGCAACAGAAGGGAACTACTGATTCTCAGAAGAACATGAATGATTCAAAAATGCATTTTGCTAAGTGAAAAGGTCAAACCAAAAAGAGTACATATTATATAATTCTGCTCATATGACATTCCAGGGGGAAAATAGCAAAACCATAGAAACAGGTCAGTGGATGTCAAGATTTAGGAGAGACAGGAGGGGTTGACCACAGAGGGACTGTACCAGGGCAGCTGGGGCAGTGCTGGTGTTCTGTATGGTATGTGATGTAGAAATGTGGCTCTATCTACTTGCTAAAATGCTAAGAACAACGTGTCACAATAACTGGACTTTACTGTAGGCAAAATCAACCAAGATATTAGGAGATGCAGACTGTGACAAACGAGATGAATGGCATTAAGAATGTACCAGAGCATTTTACTGAAGGGGATGAGTAAAGAGGAGTTGGCTTAAGTAACTTTTGAAAATAGTGTACAACCAGCAACGAAGGACAAAGACAAGAAGAACTGCACATAAAGTGGTAGTTGGATTTGTAAAATTTTCACAGGAGTTAGCAATACTGGAACAGCTTTCCATACTCAAGTTGAACAAAACAGGAAATGAATTGTAGATAAGGGGAGGCCGGTTTCTCAGAGAGAGATAAAGAACTTATATACAAACAAGAGTGTGGGAGAATGGACCGTGTGGTGTAAGGGAAGTCAGATATAGCGTAAACTCACGGTTTATAGAGAGACCCTTCCATGGGTGGGCCACTTTATACATAAATACATGTACACTTGGGTTAGTATACATATATACATATGTATCCTACCACTATCCACTGAGAGAGTCTAGAAATACTGATTCTCCACAGCAACAAACACACCTAGAGATACTGGTTTTGAAATACCATCTTTCAACCAAAGGTCTTTTGGAGAAATGGTGATTCTCAAGTTGGAGGAAAGTATATAAAAGACAATGCCAAGGTATAAGAAGTTCACAAAAGAGAAAAAAAAAAAGTATAGGGGGAGAGGTCAAAAGGACATAGGAGCCAACTTAAAAGAGATCCCAGTAAACAAAGCTAGAATGATATCAGCAACAAAATAAATAATGATGGTAACGAATGACTATCCAAAAACTAAAATACATGCTCAGAAATCCATACTATTAAAAATGACCAAATCAATCAATAAATCGGAGAAGTGGGATGAATCTTCATCACAGAAAAATCCAAACTAACAAATGTTGATGGACATGGAGGATAGAATATCACTGTTGGAACATTAGAGGAAAAACTGCTGCATGCAAGGTCCACTGATGAATACTAAAATAAGTATGGGAAACTATAAGAAAACACTGAACATTTATACAGCTTAAAAGAATCTTGCTCCAAATCTTTACTAGTCATTCAGGTGGTTTAAACATATGCCTACAACTTCTTTGATAATCTTCCTTTGAAAAGGTGGAGATTAATGTTTTTGCTCTTGAATGTAGTCTGAACTTAGTGCCTCACTTAAGAATATGGCAAAAGAAAAAGAATAACTGAATAGTGGAGACACCCATTTTAAATGGACCACTAAGTTAACATCACTAGTGCTAAGTCATGTTGCTAATGTACCCCCTGAGAGGATGTGATAAGGGTGCCCCCATTTGAATTTCTTTCTTCCCCCAAATCCATAACTTTCATCTACCCATGAGAAAACGTCAGAAAAATCCAAATTGAGGGACATTCTACTTTTCAAAATTCCTGACTTGCACTTTTCAAAATTGTCAAGGTCATAAAACACAAGACTTAGACATTGAAAACTGGATTGGATCCTTGGACAGAAAAAACATATTCATGCAAAAACTGGTGAAATTTAAATAATGTCTGTAGCTAAGAGGATTTTTGCATTGTTGATTTCTCAATTGTGATAAACTAGTTATTTAAAGTATTAACATTTGTGAGATGGGTTTGTGGGAAGTTTCTTTACAACTCTTCTATAACTCTAAAATTATTTCATAATAAAACTTAAATTTACATGTATATGTGTATGTGTGTATTTATATATGCATGTGTGTGTGTATGCACATGTCCCCTTCATGGATCACTGCCTTGTCATGGTGAAGGGGCTTACATAATTCAATGAAGCTATGAGTCATGCCACGCAGAGTCACCCAAGATGGACAGGTCATAGCAGAGTTCTGACAAAATGTGATACACTGAAGGACGGAACGGCAAACCACCCTAGTATACCTGCTGTGAGAACCTCATGGACTGTATAAAAGGCCAAAAAGATATGACACCAAATGATGAGTACCCCAGGTCTGAAGGTGTTCACTAAGCTACTGGGAAAGAACAGGGAAGAATTACCAATAGCCCCAGAATGAATGAAGCAGTTGGGCCAAAGTGGATACAACCCTCAGTCATGGATGTGTCTGGTGATAAAAGAAAAGTCTGATGCTACAAAGAACAGTAGTATATAGAACTGGAATGTTAGGTCCATGAATCAAGAAAAATTGGACAAGGTCAAGCAGGAGATGGTAAGAATAAACATCAACATCCTAGGAATCAGCAAATTAAAATGGATGGGAATGGTCAAATTTAATTCAGATGAAGATTATATCTACCACTGTGGGCAAGAATACTATAGGAGAAACAAAGTAGCCCTCATAATCAACAAAAGAGTCTAAAATACAGTACTGGAGTACAACCTCAAAAATGACAGAATGATCTTGATTTATTTCTAATACAAGCCATTCAACATCACAGTAATCCAAGTCTATGCCCCTACCATCAATGCCGAAGTAGCTGAAGGTGATCAGTTCTATCAAAACCTAGAAGACCTCCTAGAACTAGCATCTAAAAACGATGTTCTCTTCATCATCAGGGGTTGGAATGCAAAAATAGGAAGTCAAGATATACCTGGAGTAATGGGTAAGTCTGACCTTTGAGAACAAAATGAAGCAGGGCAAAGGTTAACTGCATTCTGCCAAAAAAATGCACTGGTCATAGCAAACACTGTTTTTCAACAACACAAGAGATGACTTTATACATGGACATTACCAAATGGTCAATACCAAAATCAAATTGATTATATTCTTGGCAGCCAAAGATGCAGAAGCTGTATACAGTCAGCAAAAACAAGACCTGAAGGTGACTGTAGCTCAGATCATCAGCTTCTCATAGCAAAATTCAGGCTTAAATCAAAGAAAACCAGGAAAAACAATAGACCAGACAGGTATGACCTAAATAAAATCCTGTATGAATTTGCAACAGAGGTAATGAATAGGTTCAAGGGACTAGATCTAGTTAACAGTTTGCCTGAAGAACTATGGACAGAGGTCCATAATATTGTACAGGAGGAGGTGAATAAAGCCATCCCAAAGAAAACGCAAAGCAAGAAGGCAGAGTGGTTATCTGAGGAGGTTTTACAAATAGTGGAAGAACAAAGAGAAACGAAAAGCAAGGGAGAGAGGGGAAAGTACCTCCAATTAAACGCAGAGTTCCAAAAATTAGCTATAAGAGACACAAAAGCCTTCTTCAATGAACAATGCTTAATAACAGAAGAAAACAGCAAAAGGGGAAAGACTAGAGATCGCTTCAGGAAAATTGGAAACATCAAGAAAGCATTCCACACAAAGATGGGCACAACAAAGGATAAAAATGGTAGAGACCTAGTAGACGCTGAACTGATCAAGAAGAATGGAAAGAACTTACAGAGGAACTGTATAAAAAAGACCTTCATGAACTGGATTACCATGATGGCCTGGTAGTCACACAGAGCCAGACATTCTGGAGTGCAAAGTCAAGGGGGCCTTAAGAAGTACAGCTAGTGGAGGTGATGAAATTCCAGCAGAACTATTCAGATCCCTAAAGAAGGATGCCATCAAGGTTTTGCATTCATTATGTCAGCAAATCTGGAAGACCCAACAGTGGCCACAGGATTGGAAAAGGTCAATCCTCATTCCAATTCCCAAGAAGGGTAATACCAAAGAATGTGCTAACCATCAGAGAACTGCACTCGTCTCCCAAGCTACTTAAGTCATACTTAAAATCTTGCATGTTAGGGCTTCAGCATCATGTGAGCCAAGAACTTCCAGATGTTCAAGCTAGGTTCAGAAAAGGAAGAGGAACCAGAGATCAAATTGCCAATGTTTGCTGGATTACAGAGAAAGCAAGACAATTTCAGAAAAATGTCTATCTCTGTTTCATCAGCTATGCTAAAGACTTTGACTGTGTGGATCATGACAAATTGTGGAAAACTCTTAGAGAGATGGGAATACTAGACCGTATCACTTGTCTCCTGAGAAACTTGTATGTGGGTCAAGGAGCAACAGTTAGAACCCTGTACGGAAAAACTGATTGGTTCAAGATCGAGAAAGGGCTACAACAGGGCTGTCTGCTGTTACTCTGTTTATTTAACCTACACACTGAGCACATCATGAGAAATGCCGGGCTGGATGAGCCACAAGCTGGAATCAAGACAGGCGGGAAAAACATCAACAACCTCAGAAATGTGGATAATACCACTCTAATGGCAGAAAGTAAAAAGGAATTGAAGAGCCTCTTGATGAGGGTGAAGGAGGAGAGTGAGAGAGCCGGCTTAAGACTAAATATTAAAACACACACACACACACACACACACATTGACACACAAAACAGACACTAAGATCATGGCATCCAGCCTCACTACCTCATGGCAAATGAAGGGGACAAGGTGGAAGTAGTGACAGATATTCTCTTCTTGGGCTCCCAACTCACTGCAGATGGTGACTGCAGCCATGAAATCAGAAGACTATTGCGTCTTGGTGGGAAAGCAATGACAAACCTAGACAATATGCTGAAAAGCAGAGACATTACTCTGCCAACAAAGGTCCCTATTGTCAAGTGGACAATATGGTCATCCCAGTGGTCATGTATAGTTTTGAGAGCTGGACCATAAAAAAGGCAGACCACCAAAGAATTGATGCCTTTGAACTGTGGTGCTGGAAAAGACGCCCAAAAGTCCCTTGAACAGCAAGGAGATCAAACCAGTCAAATTTAAGGGAGATCAAACTTGAATATTCACTGGAAGTACTGATGCTTAAGCGCCAGTATTTTTGGTCACCTGATGCAAACAGATGACTCACTGGAAAAATCCCTGATGTTGGGGAAGACTGAGGGCAGAAGGAGAAGAAGGTGTCAGAGGATGAGATGGTTGGACAGCATCACCAATGCAAAGAACATGAACTTGGGCAAACTCCAGGAGACGGTGAGGGACAGGGAGGCCTGGCGTGCTGCAGTCTATGGGGTCACAGAGAGTCAGACATGACTGGGTGACTAAACAACAACAAATGTGTGTGTGTGTATCATCTGTTTATCTAATCCATCTATACCTATCTGACTGTCGATTCTTCTCTATAATTAATACTTATTAATTAGTTCAGTTCAGTTCAGTCACTCAGTCGTGTCCGACTCTTGGCGACCCCATGAATCACAGCACGCCAGGCCTCCCTGTCCATCACCAACTCCCGGAGTTCACTCAAACTCATCTCCACAGAGTCGGTGATGCCATCCAGCCATCTCATTCTCGGACATGCCCTTCTCCTCCCGCCTCGAAACTTTCCCAGCATCAGAGTCTTTTCCAGTGAGTCAACTCGTCGCATGAGGTGGCCAAAGTATTGGCGTTTCAGCTTTAGCATCAGTCCTTCCAATGAACACCCAGGATCGATCTCCTTTAGAATGGACTGGTTGGATCTCCTTGCAGTCCAAGGGACTCTCAAGAGTCTTCTCCAGCACCACAGTTCAAAAGCATCAATTCTTCGGCGATCAGCTTTCTTCACAGTCCCACTCTCACATCCATACATGACCACGGGAAAAACCATAGCCTTGACTAGACGGACCTTGGTAAGTAGTGAATCAGATGCAGGAATATGAATTTTTAACTAGAGTTTTATCATGCTGACTCAGATAGTAAAGAAACTGCCTGTAATGCAGGAGACGTGGGTTCAATCCCTGGGTCGGGAAGATCCCCTGGAGAAGGAAATGGCAACCCACTTCAGCATACTTGCTTGGAGAATCCCACGGACAGAGGAAGCTAGCAGGCTACAGTCCATGTGGTCACAAAGAATCAGACACAACTGAGCAGATAACACACTCAGCTCGCTGACTCTCATGTACCATTCACCTCCAGAGGTTCTCATCAGCAGGTTTGGGTGAGGCCTGTGAATGTCCATTTCTAACAAGTCCCCAGGTGATACTGATACTGCGGGTCAGGGACCATATTCTGAGATCACTGGTCTAGGTGACATTGCTGCAGGTAGCCATGGGATCCGATTTTGAGAAATATTCTCTTAGGTATCTTCAAATTGGTTGTAGCCAGTTTAGATAGAAGCAGAATCTATGCATGGGTATCCTCATCGAATATTTTTAGGGAACTCTTAGGGCTTCCGTGGTGGCTCACATGGTAAAGAAATTTTCCTGCAATGCAGGAGACCCGGGTTTGATCCCTGAGTTGGAAAGATCCCTTGGAGAAGGGAATGCCAATCTGCCCCACTATTCTGGCCTGGCAAATCCCATGGCCAGAGGAGCCTGGCAGGCTACAGTCCTTGGGGCCTCAAAGAGCAGGACATGACCGAATGACTACCACTTCCTTACTCAGGATAGTGAGACAGATAGAAGGAAGGGGCGGATTGTTGCGCTTTATCACAATGTTTCCACTGATGCAGAGAGAGAATTGCAGAAGTGTCCCTGGGTAATGGCGACTACAGTCCCAAGGCTGTAATGATTCCAAATCTGGAAAATATCAGGCAGTAGAGATGGATGAAACCATCAGCAAACTGTTCTGGGGCTGCTGTGGAGAAGAAATGGCCACTTTACCACGTTTTCAGCAGGAGACAGGGAATAATTCTGGATGGAAACTCAGCTTCTCATCAGGATTCATTTACAGCTGAGTGATTAAGCAAATCAGAGCAAACTCCATTTGCCACCACGATTAGTGGAGGGACGGTCTGCACTTGCAGGTTTTGGGGCTCAGCCAATGCACGCTAGGGGAACCCAGGCATGGAGCTTCGTGACTGCGGAATTGAGATGCTCACCCTGTCTTACAGAGAACTGCCCACAGTGAGTAAAATCAAACAACTCAACAGAGGAGAGACGCTGGCTATTAGCATGGTAATGGGAATGGATGTGTTCATAAAGCTAAAACGTAAAATGTGAGGAAAATTGAAAAACAGAGGATGGGAGAGAAGCATGCTGTTTTGATCATCTTCTCTTGGAAGACTTGAATAGTACCTGCTGGAAAAACAGTCATTTCATTCACCTCAGACTCACAAAAGAATGTGGCAGGATGAAAAATGTACAAATATCACACATAGATGACTTAAACCCGGCATTCAATTCAGACCAACCATGCCCTGCAGAAATGGGCCACTCTGAGAAAACAGTTCAGGTCCTGTGTGTCTGCCAGCAAGAAGGGAAGTGGTCTAACACAGGCACACACACGCACACACACGTGCACTTCTGGTGCTTGAATATGTTACTTTATTTCTCATTAATGGTGATAACCCAGCACCCTACACTCTCCTGTGACATGTAGCCAATTTTTTCATCTTAAGGTACCGCCCTGTTGGATGCAAACTTTCTATGGTTTGTGTTCTAGCTTAGTCGCTTACAGTGGATTCAGATTTCTCTCTCTTACATATCTGATGTTATTTAGTCACCACAGTACATGAGCAATCTATATCTGAGAAAATACTGGTTCAGCACCTTGAGTTTAAGAATGTAGCTTTTGAGGGATATTTCATTTGTGTGTAAAGACCACTTGGAGTTTGGCAGTGCTGGGTGGCATTGCAACTGCCAATTCACACTTGTGGAGGGGCACAAATGTGTAGGAAAAATTGGACAGCATCATCATACATGTTGCAAATGCAGAGACATGTCACAGCCAGGACAATTCCCTTCTCGACACATCAGGTCTGACTAAGCCCACTGTCAGTAGCTTGAGGAATACAAGCCACTGAGGTCATGAAATAATTCCAGCAACCCAGGAATCAATCTGCTTCTCAATTCGGAGCTGCAAAAACTGGTCGGTTTTCTGTCTGCCTGTGGTAGCAAGCAATCTATATCTGGAAGAGAAACTTCAGGAGTCAGGCCAGAAAGTGCTTCCATTAAAAATAGTTTGCTCTCGCAAATGATTATAGATTCTCTCCCATCTAATAAGCAGAAGCAATAGGAAAGCATTTAAAGTTTGCAACTCAATCCTGTCAGAGCTTCCACATCAAACAATCCCACTGAGGATTTGGCCTGCTATTTAGATATGCCAATTCAACTTGGCAAATATTTATTGAAACTCTACTTTGTGAAGGGTTCTCTAGGAATTATTTTTTCTGAAGGAATATATAAAAGCAGTGCAAACAGAAATGCCCTTGTCCCATTCTCTGCTACAAACAGGGACGCTGAGCTCCATAGAGTTTGATAGCAATGGTGTTGATCACAGCAGGAGGACTGGCACTCACTGAGTCCTGTGTATGTGTCAGATGCCATCCTAAGTGCTTTCCCTCATACTGGTTGGCCATACAACCCTATGAGGCAGGTGTGCTAATATTCCCATTTGATCAGATGGAAACAGAGGCATTCTGAAGTAACTCATCCCAAGTTACAAATTCAACAGAGGAGTGCTAAGATGTTTGTCTTTCAAAATATACCTCACAAATTATGGAGAGAGGGTGACAGATATCATACAAGCAGAAAAAGACATACCTGACACATCGAATCAGAGGAATCACCAAAGGTGTAATGGAAGGAATTTAGTCTCAGATGGGAGGTTTCACATCTGTGCGGGGTGTCAGTGAAAGGACACTTAATGGAGGGAAGACAGAAATCAAATTGAAAAAGTCATTATGGATAAGATCACCCAGCCTTCCCTTGTTTCTTGGCTCACAGATTCCTGGTTTTGCTCAGGGTGCAGAGATGTCTGGTCCCAAGTAACAGTTCATCACAGATTATACATAAATGGCCAGTTCTGCTTCCAAATCTGCCAGCCTCTTCTCAAGGTAGAAATGACCATGAAATGCAAGGTAGAAATGACCATGAAATGCAGGTAGGGGTTGCTGAGGACAGCTCTGGGAAAAAAACTCGCTCATTTTGAAAAGGAGAGAGAAAAAAGACAGGCCGACATTCCTCCTCCTCCAGCCTTTAGGTGTTATGCCTAGAGCTCTTACTGCCTTCTTGACACCACCCAGCCACAAGGAGAATAATGAACAACGATGCACTAAAAACAGTAAACCAGAAGGACAGAAAGAACTAGAGTCCCCAGTATTATGCATGGTTGAGCAGAAGCCATACTGCCAGCAGTCACTTACCTCTTGATATGTGAGAAAACAAAACACGTTCTCATTTAATTACTAGCATTCAGTTTTCTGTTACTTGCGGTTGAACACAGTCCTAACTTATCCTTGCCTTTAAAGAACTCTCAGCCCATTTAAAAGGACAGGAAATTCCTGACGGTGCAAAAGAGTCAAATAAAGGCAAGAGGCAGAACAAAGGCCAGGAATCACAGTGTGGTGGCGGGGGATGCTGGGGCAAAGGGCTGACTGGCACTCGCATGGATCTGTGGGCAAGACAGCTGGGGGCAAGAGGAAGAAAAAGCGGAAGAGAGTAAGCTGCCACAAGGAAACAGGAAATGGTACCCAGGGTCAGAGGAAGAGAGGGCAAAGAATTTGATGACGGCAGCACATTTATTGAAAGCCTGTAATAACAAATTCAGGGTTCTTGATTGTTCATAGTCACTAACTGTCTGCATAATCTTTCACGTACACATATTCGTTTCTAGATTGAGAGGGGAGAGGATGGAAAGCAGGAAGCAAGGACACTCAAATAAAATACTCAGCAGCCAGAAAGTAAGGAATATTGGGGGAGCTTGGATAGATGAGCTTGCCTGTAGCAAAGTGGAATGGAATTCAGTGGTTAGACTAATGGCGTTGGGACGGAACTGCACAAGACTTCATGAGACAAACCAGAAGAAAGTATATGCTTGGGTGAAAAATCTCCTCTGTCGCAGTCAGGGAGCACTACGTGTCTTGCTGAGAGCAGAACTCACGTGGTGTCTGCACAAGGTAATGACAGGTTAATTCATCATATCTTTCAGCCAAGAAATGTCAGACCTCAAATCTCACTTAAACATGTTCAGCAATTTCAGGAGCATCGTTGTACCTGAGAAGAATTTGCATCTTACTCTGGGAGACACTGGGATTTAAAGCAGTGAATGCAGGATTTAAATCCTGAATGCAGTCGTGCATATTCTAGGTGGCTTGATCTGAGAACCTAGGAGATTTAATGACACTTAGTACAACCCTCTCGTTTTAAAGATGGTGACAATGGTCGGGAAAAGGCAGGTGACTGGGCAACTTGGCAACAGAGCTGATGCTCTGAGAGTAATGTGATTTTCTTCTTAAATTTCAGATTTGACCCTCTCTCAGCTGGTGGTGTTACCCTCTGAGTTACCCTCTTTGCCATTTTATAGCCACACATTTGCTCTTTAACAGAAAATTCACCAAGCACCTGCCACGTATGCACATCATGTTTTAAGTTGCTAGGGATAAAGAAATCAACATAAAAGACAAGATTCCTATTCATTCTCATGGGGATGCATACAAATAAGACCACTTTTCTTCTTAATTCTCTCTCAAACTGATGGCCTCTGAGAATGCTCTGAGTTTCATTAATAGCCAGTATGAAACATCAAGTTATTCTCCTCAACAGCTGGTACCTTGGCAGGTTGTGAACGGGTTAATCAAGAATGTGCTCTGATTCAGGAAGCCTTTGGAAGGCAAGCTGTTCCTTTCCCCAAACAAGAACTAAGAAATTGGATGATATTTTAAAGTCACTGGTTTTCCCTGTGGCTTGAAGAGCCTGGGCCGTCTGAAGCAAGTGTCACTTGTCTCCCAGCAGTGACTCTGTGAGACTGGCCCAGTACACATCCCTGGACAGTAAAAAGGAGGTCAGCCACGGATTTCAAACAGGACTGGTATTTCCAAACCACTGTTAGCATTTATTCAAGTTCTCACTTGGCTGTGTATAGGGGAAATGGAGCAGATCCATTGTGTGATTCATTTTAAATCTTGAAAATTAGGGGATAATCGGATATTGTATCTCTGTGGAAATCCATCCAGATAATTCAGATTCAGTGGGAATTTAGGGCAGACATATATATACATATGTGTGTAAATACATATATATATATGTATATAAACTATTTGACTATTTCATTATATAACTAGGGCAGTGGTTCTAAAGATATGCTCTTACTCTTGGGAATTCTCTAGTAATCTGTGTGTGCATTTCTTGCAGTACTCTATTAGAGTGATTTTTAAAACAATCTCCACACTACTAGTTTTCTGAATAAACTAATTGATGTCTGTCTTCAGAGTCTTCATTGGTTCTTCCACTAAAGTAGTATATGTTCCCATAATGACCCCCTTTATTGGTTCCAAAGCCTTTTTAATTTCTCCATTCTTTTTATTAAGATATGGTCGATTTACAAAATTGAGTTAGTTTCAGGTGTACAGAAAAGAGATTTACTTGACAGACATATATATGTCTAAATACATCTATTCTTTTTCAGATTATTTTTCATACAGGTTATTACAGAGTGTTGAGTAGGGTTCCCTGTGCTACACAGCAGGTTCTTACTGACTACCTGTTATAGGCATATTACTGCATACAGATTAATCCCAAACTCCTAATTTATCCCTATCCCTTTTCCCCTTTGGAAACCTCATTTGAACACTTTTGTTGCTGTTCAGTCGCTAAATCATGTCCGACTCTTGACCACCCCATGGACTGTAGCACACTAGGCTCCTCTGTCCTCAACTATCTCCCAGGGTTTGCTCAAATTCATGTCAGTTGATTCAGTGATGCCATCAACCGTCTCATCCTCTGCCTCTCCTTCTTTTGCTTTCAAGCTTTCTCAGCATCAAGGTCTTTTCCAGGGAGTCCACTTTTTGTATCAGGTGGCCAAAGTTTTGAGCTTCAGCATCAGCCCTTCCAATGAATATTCAGAGTTGATTTCCTGCAGTATTGACCAGTATGATCTCCTTGCTGTCCAAGGGATTCTCAAGAGCCTTCTCCAGTACCATAGTTTGAAAGCATCAATTCTTCAGCACTCAGCCTTCTTTATGGTCCAACTCTCACATCAGTGCATGACTACTGGAAAAACTATAGCTTTGACTATATGGATCTTTGGCAGCAAAGTGATGTCTCTGCTTTTTAAATATGATGTCTAGGTTTGTCGTGGCTTTCTTTCCAAGGAGTAGGTATCCTGCATTGCAGGCAGATTCTTTGCCATCTGAGCCACCAGGGAAGTCCTTGCAAGGAGCAAGTGTCTTTTAATTTCATTGCTGCATTTACAGTGAACAGTGATTCTGGAGCCCAAGAAAATAAAATCTGTCACTGCTTCCATTTTTTCCGCATCTCTTTGCCAAGAAGTGATGGAATTGGATGCCATGATCTTAGTTTTCTGAATGCTGAGTTTTAAGCCAGCTTCTTCACTCTCCTCTTTCACCCTCATCAAGAAACTCTTTAGTTCCTCTTCACTTTCTGCCATCACAGTGGTATCATCCATGTATCTGAGGTTGCTTGTATTTCTCCCAGCAATTTGATTCCAGCTTGTGATTCATTCAGCTCAGCATTCTGCATGGTGTATTCTGCATAATAGTTAAATAAGCAGGGTGACAATATATAGCCTTGTAGTACTCCTTCCACCAGTTGGAACCAGTTCATTGTTCCATGTCTGGTTCTAACTGTTGCTTCTTAACCTGCATAAAGGTTTCTCAGGAAGCAGGTAAGGTGGTCTGGTACTCTCCCCTCTCTTTAATAGTTTTCCACAGTTTTGTGATCCACAAGTCAAAGGCTTTAGCATAGTTAGTGAAAAAGGTTTTTTTTCCTTTTCTGGAATTCCCTTGCTTTCTCCATGATCCAACGAATGTTGGCAATTTGATTTCTGGCCGCTCTGCCTCTTCAAAACCGGCTTGTATATCTTGATGTTCTGGGTCCACGTACTGCTGAAGCATAGGTTGAAGGATTTTGAGTATAACCTTGCTAGCATGTGAAATGAGAGCAACTGTAGTTTTCTTCTAAGGCATTCTTGCCCACAGCTGTAGACATAATGGTCATCTGATAAATTCACCCATTCCCATCCATTTTAGTTCACTGATTCCTAAGATGTCAATGTTCAATCTCGCTATCTCCTGCTTGACCACATCTAATTTAACTTGAGTCATGGACCTGACATTCCAGGTTCTTATGCAAGTTTTCTTTACAGCAACAGACTTTACTTTTACCACCAGACATCTACAACTGAGCTCCATTTCCGCTTTGGCCCAGCTACTTCATTCTTTCTGGAGCTATTAGTAATTGCCTTCTGCTCCTCCCCAGGAGTACATTGGACACCTTCTGATCTGGAGTGCGCATCTTCTGATGTCCTATCTTTTGCCTTTTCTTACTGTTCATGGGGCTCTCCAGGCAAGAATACTGGAGTGGGTTGCCATTTCCCCCTCCAGTGGACCATGTTTTTTCAGAATTCTTCCCTCTGAACCATCTGTCTTGGGTGGGTCTGCACAGCATGGCTCACAGCTTCATTGAGTTACACAAGCTCCTCCACGACAACAAGGCTGTGATCCATGAAGAAGATTTGAATACTACCAAGTACTAAAAGACATGGGGGAATGTGGGGGTACTCATACATTTTATAGACGAGAGGACAGAAGCTTGGAAATTGATTTGTCCAATCCTGCAGAGCTAAAATCAGTGCCAGGACAAAAACCGAGGTCAGCTGATTCTCAGTCCTGCTGTGTCCCCAGCAGCTCTCAGGATTCTGATGAGACAAGGGTCTCCCCACTGCTCCAACCCTTACTCTTTCCTCCAACACATTTCTCTAAATGAATCAATAAACCAGCCCAGATGGAGCACTTGTAACCCCCATGACCTAGGCCATCAAACTTCTCTATACAGTGAACATTTCTGTGAACTCTTTTATAAGAGTGTCTCTTCATTTAATGAATCAGTGCCTGAGATTTTAACTCAATCCCTCCCCCTCCCCCCCCAAAAAAATCACATGTCTCTTTGTGTATCCTTAGAGAATAAAATTGATTGAGCCTTCATCCTGTCAATAGGAAAGGGATAACTGTACTCAGATCTCAAGGCTCATTCAGCACTGCTGATGGAATATTTAAACACGTGGAGTTTATCTTTATAAAACATAAAGAAATCGTCAATTTCATAAGATCAACTATTAATTTGGATAACAGTTTGCCATGGTGAATATCAAAATTAGACTTCTCTCATATGATCAGCTGTCATTGAAACAGTGACCTCTGCGTGCTGAAAAAGAAATTAAACTGAACTTTTAGTATTCTGCTATTCCTCAACGTCTTTTTCTGTAGCTCTCTTGCCTATCCCCCTTTGGTGTCTCTGCTAAGATAGATCAGATTTGCAGCAAAGGATTATTCTCTTGAAAGAGTACACATATCAATAAAAGACATATTTTTAAGAATTCAGGCATTTATCATTGTTAAAGGAACCTTGTTATTTATCAGTGTGTATATCTGAAGCCAAAGAAGTGGAAACAAATGAATCCTGCATTTAATGGCTTTAGAAATATGTCACTCCCACCATTTTTCACATACTCAGAAGAAAGTCTTCCCCTCCCTCACTGAGGAGTGTATATTTAAGGCTTTATGCAAGATAATGCTTCTTAAAAATAAAGAAAGAAAGAAAAATTGAAGTATAGCTGATTTACAACATTGCGTTAGTTTCAGGTACATAGCAAAGCGATTCAGTTACATGTATATGTCTTATCTTTCAAATTCTTTTCCCTTGTAGGTTGCTACGAAATATTAATTATATTTCCCTGTGCTTTACAGTAGGTCTCTGGTAGCTATCTCTGGTTAGCTATTCTATCAGGATTAATGTGCACACAGATAATGTTTCTTTAAGCACAAGACATAAGGAGGATGCTGGGTCACATTAGGGTTTTCATCTATGTGACTAAAGCAGGTGGCTTTGTGTAAATGCTTCTCATGTCCCAAGAGATGACTGAATTATTAACAGTAAAGTAGTAAAGTGTTCATTGAGTTTTCCAAGGGTCATGGATAGAACAAGACATGTGAAGTGAATTCCTCCATCTTCCAATTTACTAGTCTGCCCTTGGAGAAATCCTGTTTGTACTCAATTTTCTTTAGAGCATTCCCACAAGAAGTCAAGTCACAAACCAGGCCATCAAGTTTGGGAAATTGGTACTTCCTGAGTTCTCAGGTCACTTAAGAGTATGAAGAATTTACTGCAATAAATCTCTCCTGATAGGTCAGTCTACCGTTTGCAAATGAAATATGGGTTTATTGACAAGATTATTTTGACGTATCTAATTCACCACTTCCACATTATCAACCACTCTAACTTTGACGAGGTGCAAGGCTTCCATCAGTAGACAAGAAACAGATCCTTCTACAACCATTTAATAAGTTTTAGTCAAAGTTGTGCCAGATAAAGCCTAGGTCCTGTTCTAAGATGGGGCTGTTAGTATTAAACCAGGATGACTTTTTTTTTTCCTTCAATGCCTTTGTAAACATACTTGTTTTTAGTGACATATTCATTTTTTATTGTGATTTGATAATAGAAATGAACAGTTTTTCATTCTTAAGCCAGAGTATATTCAAAAGATGAGTAAGTAAAAATCACACTGTAATGACCCCAATCTAAGAAAGAAGAAAGGAAGAGGCATGCATGCAGATATTCTCAAATTCTAGAAAGAGATATGCTGCTGCTGCTAAGTTGCTTCAGTCATGTCTGACTCTGTGCAACCCCATAGACAGTAGCCCACCAGGCTCCCCCACCCCTGGGATTCTCCAGGCAAGAACACTGGAGTGGGTTGCCATTTCCTTCTCCAATGTGTGAAAGTGAAAAGTGAAAGTGAAGTCGCTCAGTTGTGTCCAACTCTTAGAGACCCCATGGACTGCAGCCCACCAGGTTCCTCTGCCCATGGGATTTTCCAGGCAAGAGGACTGGAGTGGGGTGCCATTGCCTTCTCCAGAAAGAGATATGAGTGGCTGAATGAAACATGACGAGTTTTTAACGTGACCAGATTTATGTTTTGGGTCACGAAGTGGAGAAAAAAATGAGTAAGAGAGGGTGAGGCATCACAGCCACCTATAATTGCAAAGGGCTCCTGAAATTAAACAAATGAAATAAAAATTAATGAGAAGTCTATGTTTCATGCATAAAAATAAAACTGAGGTTTTTGAAGCAGCTGGGCCTGCAATGTGATTGCTTTTGGTGGGCAGAGCTACAGGTGAGTATCAGAGCAACACCCATAAGGAAAGAATATAAGGGAACAAATGTTTCCACCCAGATCATAGTAAGTCAGCAATCACACAAACCTCAAGTTTATCAACTGTCTCAACAATGCCAAATTTCATCTTGAAATGTGATTATACAAAATACAGTGCAATCAACCAGTGTTTAAATGTTTAATGCAAAATATTAAGAAAATGCATGTAATCTTGTGACAATGAATATGGGTTTTAATTTAGGCTGAACCAAGCAATCACCTTTGTGATGATGTGAGCTCCAAGCTTTGAGCTAGCTCTGTTAAATTTCTTTCCTTAAAGGGGAAGGTACATGTTGTATGTCACTCATATACCTTAATTAGAGACTGGAGAAGGAAATGGCAGCCCACTCCAGTGTTCTTGCCTGGAGAATCCCAGGGACGGCGGAGCCTGGTGACTGCCATCTATGGGGTCGCACAGAGTCGGACATGACTGAAGCGACTTAGCAGCAGCAGCAGCAGCAGGGTCAGATCTAGATTGCTACTTTTTTGACAGTGTTGTGAATTAGAATCAATGAATGCACAGATCATTTGTATCTAAAGAGACGTTCTATATTCACACATAGTGTGGATTAAACTCATGTTACTTGTGAATGACACATAGAGACTTCAGTTTTGAACCCTGTATCCACACTGAAATCAACTGCAAGCTTCGGGAATTACTCAAAGAGATAAATGGGAAGAAGAAAATTCCATGAAACAAGATGATAAACAGAAGAGTGGCAAGACATTTAAAAAAAAAAATCAAGAATCTTCTTTCCTTTCAAATCAAAGTTTGAGTTGTCTTACCAAAAAGGGACTAGGATTGACATATATACACTGATATATTTAAAATAGATAGCCAATAAGCACCTACTGTATAGCACAGGGACCTCTTCAATATCCTGTAATAACCTAAATGGGAAAATAATTTGAAAAGTAATAGATATATGTATATGAATAACTGAATCACTTTGCTGGACACCTGAAACTAACACGATATTGTCAATCAACTATAGTTCAATATGAAATACAGATTAGAAAACAAAAGACGGTTGACATCAATTTCAATTTTAAGAAGCAGTGGGCCATGTGGAAGCTGCACGTGTGCTCAGTTGCTCAATACAGTCTGACTCTTTTCAACCCACTGGGCTGAGTAGCCGCCGGTTTCCTCAGATCGTGGGATTTTTCAGGCAAGAACTGGAGTGGGTTGCCATTTCCTCCTCCAGGGGATCTTATCCCTGGGTCTCCTGGGTCTCCTGTGACAGCAGGCAGATTCTTTACCGCAGAGACTAGGTCCTGCCTGGCCCTCAGGGATATAGGATTTACCTGGATGTTGTAGGCTTATGTGCACTGCACCTTACAACATTTTACTCCAAATTCTGCTACTATCTGTACATTTTTAGACTCTCTCTCCTTATAATTTACGGTCATGTGCTTTTGCAAAGGAAAGCACACTAATAATCCTGGGAGGTTTGCTATGTATTAGACCCTACTTGGTGTTCAGATATGACCTTCATTCAATAAAATAACCCAAGAATACTACAGAATAAATCAAAGGAATACTGAAATGGGGTGGTGCAAATGGTCAGGCAATAAGAGATTCACTATTTGTAGGGAATCTCAACAAGAAACAACTGCAGGTTATCTGTTTGCTTTTTTGTTTTTTTACAACCTTGGGCTAGCAATTCTAAACAATGGCAGGAAACATATGCTCCCCTCCAGAAAACTTTGGTCAATGTAAACCAGGATGTATCAAACTTCTTTTGTAAAAGGCCAGATAGTAAATGTTTCAGACCATGTAGGTCATGTGATCTCTGTTGCAGTTACACAATTCTACTCAATTTAGCACAAAAGCAGCAATTTTCCCTAGACAATATGTTAAAAAAAATGGTAATTTAAAAAGTAATTATAAAAATAGACAGCTGAAAAACTTTAACCCAAAGGTCAAAGTTTACTGGCCACTCTTGGTCTAAGTTCTACACACTGCAGTAACTGTTGAGTTTTGGTAATATATGCATAAACTTCCAATGAGTGCAACTTTTATCATTTACTCTTTTTAACAAACATCACCTACACAGAACTGAGCTCAGAGAATCCAAAATTATGCATCCGCTCCTGACATATGCAGATTCAGTCACACATACACGTATGCATTTCAGGAGTAAGTTCATTACAGCTAGGAATCATCCAAGGCACGTTAGGCATAGTTCATGCCTCCACTTCCTCTGAAGTGAAGTGAAAGTTGCTCAGTTGTCTCTGACTCTTTGCAACCCCATGGACTATACAGCCCATGGAATTCTCCAGCCAGAACCCTGGAGTGGGTAGCCTTTCCCTTCTCCAGGGGATCTCCCCAACCCAGGGATTGAACCCAGGTCTCCCGCACTGCAGGTGGATTCTTTACCAGTTGAGCCACAAGTGAAGCCCAAGAATACTGGAGTGGGTAGTCTATCCCTTCTCCAGAGGATCTTCCCAACCCAGGAATCAAACTGGGGTCTCCTGCATTGCAGGCAGATTCTTTACCAACTGAGCCATCAGGGAAGCCCTTCAATTCTTCTAGCGTTGCACATTTTCAGATTTTAAAAGTTCATTTGTAATAAAAACAGCACGATGATTGCAGACAGGAAAAACCATTACACTTAATACTTCAATTCTGTTAATTGTTGTAAAGCAACGGATTAATGTCAGTGACTGTTATCAGTCACCATTTTATCTAATTTTATAGAAACAAAATTTCAGAAAGTGTTACAAAATATGAGCTACATTAATGATTTGTTTTTGCAAACATATTTCAGGGGAAAATCTCCAAATGTGGAAACATTTGAAAAATTCATATCAAAGAAGTACAGACACTGATGTTCTGACAACTTTTGGAATTTCATGAATTTTGCATTTTATGGTTATCTATAAAACTCCAATACTTTGGTCACTTCATGCGGCGAGTTGACTCACTGGAAAAGACTCTGATGCTGGGAGGGATTGGGGTTGCGAGGAGACGGGGACGACAGAGAATGAGATGGCTGGATGGCATCACCGACTCGATGGACATGAGTTTGAGTGAACTCTGGGAGCTGGTGATGGACAGGGAGGCCTGGTGTGCTGTGATTCATGGGGTCGCAAAGAGTCAGACACAACTGAGCGACTGAACTGAACTGAAAACAGTTGTACTAATTGTGTATTTGTTGCTTCTTGTGGGGGGGAAATCTTTTTGAAATAAAATTAGTAAAAAGGGCTCTCTGATCAACTGTGAACAAATTCATATTAACCAATCTGGTTAATGAACATGAATATGCAAAGAAGAACAATTTTTACAAAATAGTTAAATTCACTAAAGTTAAAGCCTGCAAACAGAAACTGGGATGTTATCTGTTACTGCAATAAGCCAACAGATATGGACATTTAGGATTTTTTCTTTTAGTAAAAAAGATGATACATTTAAATTTTATCTTCTCACTGTTTTTCTATTCTATACTGTAATTTTATTTGTACATTTATTTATTACAAGCCTGTGTAGACATATGAACTACAATAAATTAAGATTTTTACTGCTAGAATTTTTTCAATATTACTATTATTCATTTCATTTCATGATTATTGTTGAAAATAATTTTGTCATGTAGAGGAAAAAGTCATTAGAAATTTTGTGAGAGTGTCAAATAGGCTAAGAACACCAAAGGTAAACACCATGCTTCTTTCAAAAATGGAGGAAAGGATGAGAAAGTGATTTTTCCAAGAGTAGCTGTGAGGTAAATTAAGTCTGATTTCAAACCAATACAATATTGTTAAGTAAAAAAAAAAACCACCAACAATAACCTTCAAAAAAAAGAGTAAGTTTATAGGTACTTGAAAAGATACTCAACATCGCTAATTATTAGAGTAATACAAATCAAAATGCAACAAAGTATGACCTCACACTGGTCAGAATAGCCATCATTAAAAAGTCCACAGATGACAAATGCTGGAGAGAATGTGGAGAAAAGGGAACCCCTCTTTACTGTCAGTGGGAATTTAAATCGTTAGTCACTTTGTAGAACAGTATGGAGGCTCCTTAGGAAACTAAAAATAGAATTACAACATGACCCCGTGATACCACTCCTGGGCATATAATCTGGACAAAACTATACTTTGAAAATACACAAACGCCAAGACACAGAAATAATTGAAATGTCCATCGACAGATGAATGGGTGATGATGTGGCACAGTATATACAATGGAATATTACTCAGCCATAAAAGAGAATGAAAACATGCCATTTGCACTTACATGGTTGGACCTAGAGATGGTCATACTAAGTGAATTATGTCAGAAAGAGAAAGACAAATATCATATGATAACACTTATATGTGGAATCTAAACTATGACACAAATGAAGTTATCTATGAAATAGAAACAGACTTACAGACATAGAGAACAGACTTTCAGTTGCCAAGGTCAGGGATTTGGGGGGAAGGTTGGTTTGGGAGTTTGGGACTAGCCGATGCAAACTATTATTTATGGAACAGATAAACAATGAGCTCCCATTGTAAAGCAGAGATAATTATATTCAATATTTTATAATGAACCATAATGGAAAACAAAGTAGGTCTAATTATATAACATAAATATCCCATTACATCATAAACAGACTATAAACAGAATGTAACAATGGCTGCGACTTGGAGCAAACCTGAGTTATAACATGGAAAGCCAGCCCTAGGTTTTCTAGCCAGTGCTCTACTGAGACTTGATTGAACATGAATTACAATAAAGAGACAGAAGGAGGTCACAACTTATGAATTCACCTGGTCCAACCTTTCCCAAACTACGTCTCCCTATTCAAAGCAGATGACATAGCACTTCCTATTAATTATATAATACAGTATTGATTTTTCAAAAATCTGCCCACTTTGACTATTAGCATCAGTTCTAGGCACTAGGGTGCCGATCCGAGCACACACACACACACATGACATACCCACATACACATAACATATACATGTATCACATACAATACATATCACACATATACACACACAGATATCACAAGCGCACAGCTATGTATATCTCACAAACACACAACACACATACTATACAAATATACACCACACCATCACCACACACTCTCACTCCTGAAGCCAAATATTCTGGTATTTTGATAATCAGTATTTTATGACTGTGATTATGAGTTTTGTGATTTCTACTTAGCTAATTAAACCTAGGGAAATTAGTGTGTTTCTCTCAATTTCCTTGAAAGTTCATTTTTCTATCACAACTTAATTGAGTTATTAGGCTGCAATAGAGACAAATTAAGATTTCCGATGATGTTCTCCTTCCTCAGAAAGATACTGACACGACAGTTCCAGTTATATTTGAACTGTCACTTTACAAAGCTATATACAGCACTTTTAATTATGAGACCTAATCTTCTGAATTGGTTTGATTTGTATGTTGCTGGAATCAGCTTTTATGCAAAATTGGTTTTATTAGAATTTTAAAATAAAATATCGTCAGGAACCCTGTTTCTTTCTTTTAGAAAAACTGCTGAAGTGGTTTATGCGTGTCAGTAATTCTCTTTCTGGAATTTCTAACTTCCCGGAAAAATCCGCGTATACAATTTCGAAGACTCTTTCACTGATTTTGGCTCCAATAAGTTACATTTGTATAGATACTGCTCTGAAATGATACTGCTCTGAAATGATATTTCTGCCAACTAATGCCCCAAAGCCTTTAAACTCAACTCTTATTTATACAATGAAATGCCTTTCCAAACTCTTCCCCCTGGTTGGTTTGCATTTAACAGTAAAGCTTAACTTCAAATTTTTCCTTTCTTTTTTTTTAAAGAGTCAAAATTGCTCTTTCATATCCATTAAATCAAGATCCTCACGAGACATGGGGCTTGTCCTTCCTATACTATATGTTTGCATATAACTTTGGTGTTTGTCTTTATTTCCTATTAATAATAATAACTGAAAAGTAAGGTCCTCATTCAAACTTGAACTGAGACCTTAGTGTGTGCTAAGCTTTGCATCTAGCATTTCATGTGCGCTATTTTAAATTCACATTTTTATGAGTCTGACACAATTCTTGCCTTCATTTAACAGATGTGAAAACTGAAGCACAAAGAAGTTAAAGAAAAAGACCCTTTTTCTGTATTGTAGTCTACAGTATTAACATCTAACCTCAGCTGTCTGACCCTAGGACCCATGCTCTTGACATTTCCCACAACTCAGAACTTGAAATTAGAATAAAATCAAGGCCACAAAAAATAAATGGTAGGTTAAAGATATGAATACAAGGTTTTCAATAAACCAATCAAAACTGAAACAGAAGAGTAAGCTAACTTCCCTACAATGAAAGTAATTTGAGATCAGGTCCAGTGATGAAAACAGACAAAAACTCCCCAAGCCCTCTGTCTGCTGGTTAATCCTCGGACAGGATAGAAAGGAAGAAGGGAAATCGCTCTGGTCCACATTTCCCAAGTGAAGCTCCCTCTTCTGGGAGATATCAACAGAAGAGTAATTTGGAAAACACATTTGGGGATTCTCTCACAACATTTCTCACTCTTAGTGTTTCATAATGCGACTTTAACATTACAAAGATTTTGACAAGTCCTGCGTAAAAGACACCTTCTTAATTATGTTTAATCAATGTTGCTCAGATTTACTAGTTCACAGATCCTATTTGTGTAGGTAGCACAATGATGCCCCAAAGATGTTCAATGCTTAAATCTCAGAAATGTTGATTAGGTTATATCTTACGGAAGGGAAAGTATAAGATTGTAGATGGAATTACGATTGTTAGGTGACTGACTTTGAGATGAGATTACCCACTGGGCTCAGCCTGCGTCATGGTACGAGGCAGAAGAGTCAGAGTTTCAAACACGCTGCACTATTGGCTTTGAAGATGGACCATGAGCCAAGGAATGGAGTCAACCTCTAGAATCTGGAAAATGGAAGGAATTGAGTTCTTCAAACTTCAGATGGAAGACAGACTTGCAGACACCTTGGTTTTAAACACTTGAGACCCCTTTTGGACCTTGCACCTTCAGTGCTATAAGATAATTCATCTTGTTTTATACTGTTCTAAGCCACTGCTCGTAAGGTAATTTGTTACAGTGGCAAACAGGAAACTGTTCTCCCTGCAACACCTAATGTCAAACTTAATTTGGGAAATACAGATCTAGTCCATTATCCTGGCTTGATGAGACACATCTTTAAAGCTTGCGGAAAATGGAATTCTGATGTTTCAATGTAGTTTCTCTAAAATGTTAATGTGAACATGAATTGTGCGGGTGTGTTTTAAAAATACAGATTCTGATGCTATAGGTCTGGGGTGGGACCTAAAATTTTGCATTTCTGAAAACCTCCCAGGTGATATTCGTGCTGATGCTGCTGGTTGATAGTCACAGTTGGAGCAGCAAAATTAAAAGTGTACACCCCCCCCCCAAAAAAAAGAGAAAAATGAAACAAACAAACCCAAAACAACTCTCTAGGCTTCTTAGGAAAACTTTGGTAAAAGGAATCCCATGAAGTTTCAAACAGAAAATGTCTACCTGCAGATAAACAATCAAGGAAATAGATTTGTAAGTATTGCTTCATCCATCAATGTTTATGACACAGAAAAATTTCTACACAAAGGGGGCAGAAGAGAAACGTCACAATTCATTGGTGTCTCCTATTTCTAACAATTTAGAGACAATCTGCATCACTAATAAGACAGAAGAAGCATAAGAGGAGGTCTTATGAAATATTCTCAATTTGATCACAAAGCCACCTAAAATAACTGTTTAGCACTGTAAAAAGAATTAGAGTCACACAGAATAAAATAAAAGATAAAATAAGACTCTGGAAGTTTCTGCCTTATTCTCTTTTAAAAACTGTACTTTAAAACAAATTTTATTCCCAATGTTTCATCCTTGCTTTAGAAACACCCAAGAGGATAGAACCAGAAAGCCTCATCAATTATGTCACCTCTTACCTGCCTAGGGGAGGAAAAAGGGCCTAAGTAATATAGAGGGTGCCAAAGAGAACCATTCTCTGCTACCTTGCCAGCACAAAAAGAACAGATGCTTTTTTTCTTTTTTTCTTTTCAGAGTAAATTTAGTGTCCGTGAAAGGTGCCAAGTTAAAATCCCTAGAAACGAATGCATTCTCCTTACCTGCAAGTCTGGCAATGGTGATAAAAGCTTTTTCATAAAACTGCTCAGTCCCACAGGAGAGCTCATTTCTGGACCATTTCTAGTTAACTGGTCTTTATATAAGGAGATAGAAATTACAAGCTCAACCATTAGCAAGCTGTCCATTGTAGGTACTTTAAAGAATAACTCAAAATACATTGTTCCGTGACTCAAGACACCTTTGTTTCAACATTACCACACGTGTACAGTGCTGTGGAATTTACAAAGCACTCTATAATAGTCAACATTTACTGGAAACAATTTTCTGAACTCTTGCTATGTGCCAGGCATACCAAGGCTTTGTATCAGGGCTTGACATGTTTTATCATATTTACATTTCATGACAGTCTATAAATAGATATCACCACAATTTTAATTTTGTAGATACACAAGCCAAAACACAGAGTCACCACATACATCAGCACATTTGTGGCCTATGGTCACACAGCTAACCAGCACAGGAGCCAGGACTTTAATCCAGGATATGGTTCCAGAGAGCACTCATTTCATAATTACATAAGATAATTGCTGTCACAATTAAAAAAGACACAAAATTGTCGAAATGATGAAACCGATACATAGGGAGCTTGGCATGCCAAATGTCATACACAGGAAGTCATATTTAAAGGCAGTGTTCTGCCTTTCAGAGACCAAGGACTTTCCAACTTGTCCAGATACAGTGAATCAGCATGCTCCCTTTCACTGAGTTTTGCTGGCACAGATAGGTTCAACTTTTGTCCATAAGAATAAGAAAAGCTATGATAAACCTAGACAGTGTATTAAAAAGCAGAGATATTCCTTTGCCAACAAAGGTCCATATAGTCAAAGCTACATTTTCCCCAGTAGTCATGCATGGATGTTAAGAGTTGGACCATAAAGAAGGCTGAGCGCCAAAGAATCAATGCTTTCAAACTGTGGTGCTATGCTGTAGAAGACTCTTGAGAGTCCCCTGGACAGCCAGGAGATCAAACCAGTCAATTATAAAGGAAATCAACTCTGAAGATTCATTGGAGGGACTGATGATGAAGCTGAAGCTCCAATGCTTTGGCCACCTGTTTGGCAAACTGACTCATTGGAAAAAACGTTGATGCTGGGAAGGATTGAAGGCAGGAGAAGGGGATGACAGAGGATGAGATGGTCGGATGGCATCACTGGCTCGATGGATATGAGTTTGAGCAAGCTCCGGGAGACTGTGAAGGACAGGGAAGCCTTGTGTGCTGCTGTCCATGGGGTCACAAAGAGCCGGACACAACTGAGTCCCTGAACAACAACAATATCAACAAGCCTGTGTAGAAGTAATGAGTACACACAGTGTCAAATGTTTCTGACCTTCCAATTAGACAATACATTAAGTTTTATTTTAACAGCAAACACACCTGTTTCTGATGGGACCATCCATGCCTTGGAAGAAAGTCAGGCTGGTGAAGTTCCCTTGTGGTCATGAGGTTCCCTTCCTGGCACTGGACCAAGAGAGAAGTTTATAGGGAAGAACATGGGCCGTGGTTTTCAGGACCAAGATAAACAGTCCAGATGTGACTGTTTATTTGATAAAACTGATTCCCAGCAGGCAAAACCATAACCACAATTCAACAGGCATTTCATAGAAGCAGTTCTTCGGGTTTGTGAATATAAACCAACTAAAGCTTGCTTTCTCACTTACATACACGGGCACCAACACACACATCAGGAAGTATGAAGTCCTGGAGAAGCATTCACACCATGGAAATGGTGTTTAGCTGAGTTTTACAGGAGTGGAGCTAAAAAGACATGAAGTCAAGGGTGGCCACTCCCCAATTTCTCTTTGGGGCACACCTTACAGCTGTTTGATGCCTTACCTTTCTACCTTCTTTCAACTTTATACTCCTGTCTCCACAGAGAACTTTCTCTGCTTCCTCATGGTTTCTGGCCCCTCATAACATGAGCTTTCACTCTTCTACAGAAGGCACTCAGCCTTCTTCAGGGTCCTACTCTCTATATATAGTCATATAGCTTTGACTGCACCTTAGCCTTCCCAAAAAACTAAATGACAACTGTGTTTGATATATCTTATTTACTTTGAAATGACTCAGTTTATATTCAGCTCATTCAGCAAAGACCTGAGAATTCCCTGTTTTCTAATTATCTTTTCTCCCTACATTCTTGCCAATTCAACCATACACTTCATCATGGCACGGCTATACACGCTCTGAGCTTGCTCATATACTTGTCTTACCAACTGGAGACTCAATAATAATAATAATGTAGTCATTAAGCATGGTCAAGGACCTTTAGTTCTTTCTCAGGGTTACAAATAATACTCTGAGCCACATCCTTTGAGTTCCACTCCATATTATAGCAGCGGTCACAACTTACTCATCATATGCCCTGAATACCAAGTAAATGCCTATGTAAATTGGTGTTCAATAGATGCTTTCAGATCAATAGTAAATGAATCCAAAAGTCTGTATATTAAATAATCAATAAGTTAGAAAGAAGAATAGAAAAAAGGAAATGAGATGGTCCTTTAAGAAGCTTAACAAGATGAATTAAAGGAATGATGTCACTCAGTTTTTAAACATAAAATACTATTCAGTTAATAATTACATATATATTTTTTCATTTATCTGAACACTGGTTTGCTCAAGTAAGACAATTTGTAGTTTGGGGTTTATCAAATTTTCATTTTTATCTTATATTTAGTTTAACCATGATAAAATTAAAGATAAAATCAAACCAAGAGCTTAATACTGCTTAATTAACATTTTTATTTGCAAATTGCTTTAGGGTATCTTGTATTAAACATGACCTTATCACTTTGAGTATATCTTAAATAAAGTTTTTATGCATCTTTTCACTGCTAACAATATTTTTGCTAAGTAAATCAAATTCTCCATAATATACAAATGCTATTGTAAACTTAATTTAGAAATCAAAATGCTATTCAATAACAACTGAAAGGCAAATATTAAAGACAAGATATCAAAGAAAAAAGTGTTTATCCTCACAATAATATATTACTTAGAATTCTTAATATCTTGAAAAATCATCAATTATTACTTTGTCTTATAATAGCCTAAGACAAAAAAGAGATTCAAATATAACATATATGTATCACAATCATCTTTCTTAGCTAGTAACTATAAAAAATGCAAAAGATGACAATATCTTCCTGTCCATTTTCTTTCCTCTTCATCTTATTCTCTCTCAACTTATTCCTTTTTAAAGTCTTGTTAAAAGAAAACCATAATAACATAGACAATGCAATGAAAATATTTAAAATGTATAGGAGCAACTATTTCTTCTTAATGAATAGGTATAGATCCAGACAGCTAGATTCATACCATTTGAACACTTACCCCAAGCCACTACTGTTTCAGAATATCCATTCTGATCAAATGTGCCCAATAAGAGATACTCATCTTTTACAAAAAAATGTGGATAGTAAATAGAAATAGATTCTTTTTTAAATGGTTGTGGCAAAATAAAGCATTGGAAATCTCCTTCTAGCTCACACTTTTTTTTCTGTTGGAAAACTGTCTGCTTCGTGAAACCTAACATTCCAGAAGTCACTTATCCAGATTAGGGTGGCAAGCCAAAGACTTTCTGTGGCAGAAAACATGAGGATAAAATTGTACTCTAGGCTTGTAATGGTTCCTTTTATGTGTCAAACTGACTGGGCCCTGGGGTGCCTAGGTTAAATATTATAACACACACATGTGTATATGTGCACTGCTTGTGTCTCTGTATTCACTGAAGCCCAAGCAAGCAATGAGAGTTTGATTATGTGGTAGATTAATCATCCTTCCTTTGACTGGACTAACTACGAATTGTAATATTGATTTTCATTGGTTCAAGTTCAAACCACACAACCCTCATAACAAAACCTAACTGTAAGCTAAGCCGGCAAGGCGCTGTACTTTTGTATCGGAGCAGGACCCTGCGGCCCCTGCCCCCCATCATGCCCTCTGTCTGCCTTTGTCTGTGGAAAACTTTAGTCAAAGAATAAGTTTAATCAGAGAAGAGAGAAATGCAGGAAAAAAGGAAAACAGTGAAGGGAGACTCCATAATAATAATAATGTAGTCATTAAGCATGGTCAAGGACCTCTAGTTCTTTCTCAGGGTTACAGATAATATTCTGAGCCACATCCTTTGAGCTGTCTTATAGATACCAGGTGGAGAAGTTAACTACATGATGACCAGAGTGTGCCCAGGACATGAGCTGCCACAGTTCTGAGATTTGGCCTCAGACAAATGCTGACTGTGCTGCCTCTGCATGTAACACGTCCCTCACCCCTTCCCACCCTCCCCAGCTCTATAAAAGCTCTTGCCCCACTGGTCCAGTGCAGGGGCTTGAGTGTTGGCCTTTGGACAAATGTCTGCCCCTCCCCGCCAAGTTGCCTGCATCTGAAATAAAGCAAACTTTCTCAACCTAGCCTGTTTATTGACTTTTGAGCAGTGAGCAGCCAAACCCTGCACTCCTTTTGGCAACACTTTTACAATAAACCAGGGATCCTTGAGCATAACAACAATATAACAATAATAATAATAACAACTATACCAACAAAGTATTTTTCTATACTCTATACTGTGTATGTGGTTCTCACTGTACAATAAATACTTAGGCATTTATAAATCAAAAGGGCTAGGGCTATATTTCAGTGGGTCAAAAAGATGAGTAACTGATCATGTGGCCTCACTTTTGGTTTGAGCTAGACTGAAATATAACCCATAAAGAACTTGACAATTAGAACTCTAAGGGTATATTCTAGCCCTGTATCTTAGCAATTGATCCTGCAGCAATTTTCATCTCAGACAGTTATGAAGCATGCACTAAGTCCTTCATCAGACCAGGAGTCAGAAGTACATTAAAGATTAAGTTTAGTATACAAAGAGGCTCCCACCTAGGGGAGCCTGTCACAGGATACTCTTAGAAGTGCATCTTGGCAGGGAATAAAGGGAAAAATAAAACAAATTAGCCTTTGTGTTGGGATGGAAGTCACACTTTTGTAAAGGAGATACTAAAATTTAGAGGTTATTCATTTTCTCTTATATCAAGGCAATGTGTTTACAATAAAGGGACAAGCATTTTTATACATATACTTCATTAAAGAGGTAGTGGTTAAAATGAGAAATTTAATAGTGTGGTAGTGCGTCGTCATCTGCAATCACCTAAAACATGCCCTCCAATACAGTCCTATGATATAAAGATACATTCTCAGTGGCAACTCATGGGAAGTTTAGGTCAAACTCTTTTTTTTTTTTTTTTTTATTTCCTGGCTGCAGGTTTATTCAACACAAAACAATCCCTTTCAACTTTACGGAGGTGGCTGACCACATCCACAACCAAATCCACCTCTAAACTGGAATTCAGTTGCTGACCCAGCCCCAGCCTTGGGTTTCTTATTGGCATCTGGGTGCACGCGCTTTGTAGGTGTCTCTGTCGACTTCCCCTTGTGTGAGTCTTGCAGGATGCTCTCCCTCCAGACCTTTGGGCCGTGGCCGGCCAGTCTCAGGACGGCTGTGGCGCAGGGTGGCAGGCACAATCTCAGGGGGCAGGTGGAGGTAATTGTGGATATACTGGATGCCCTCATTGGTGAGGTACCTGTAGAAGTGTCTCCAGGCAAACTGCTCCTTCTTGTGGCCTCGTGATTTAAAAGATTGCATGGCTTTCATGACATGAATATTGGGCATGTTCTTGTCTGCCAGTTCGGGGTGCTTAGGCATGTGGATATCCATCTTGGTCACCATCACCCCCTCCTTAAAAAGAAGTTCATAAATGGCTATACGGTTCTTCTTGGGCACCAACATTGTGACGGCTGCTGTGTCGGGGCCAGAGCTTGAAAGGACTAGGTCAAACTCATGATCTCCAGATAGTGCATCAGAAAGTTGCATCATTCTAGCCTTAGTTAATCAAGTGGAAATCAATTATGTGTATTCTCTGGCCTATGTCATTTGGAAGTTGAGACTCCAAATGAGTTGCTTTACATTATAAAATAATGTAAAAATGTCTGAGAATATAAGAGAAAGAGGAGAAAAGGAAGAAGGATCAAAAAGATGACAATGGAGAAATAAGATGAAGCTGGGGTGTAAGAATAATGATTGTATCCTAACGACTCAGAAATGGCTTTTTTCCATAAAATGTGTATATGATTTAAATCTCTCTATGTCTGTCTTCTCCATGAATCTGTCACAATATTTAAGAATTCTGCTTCCTTAATTCTTTTAGATGGGGCTGAGAAAGACCCTGTTAGAACAGGAACACAGATCTCTCAGGAAGGATACACGAAGCAGTTATCAGCTGCCAAGAGTGCAGCACAAATGTGATAAGATTTGAAAGGCACTCAGCCAAGATGGCCCTGAAAACAAAGGAAGCAACTAGCTCCAGTGGCTTTTTTTTTTTTTTTAATACTAATACAGGGTAGACTGAGGATGCATTTAGGCTGATAAGAGTGTTTCTTGAACTTAGAAGTGTGGTCCTCTGTACTTCTCAGCTGGGGACTTTAACACAGTGCGATTTTGATTCAGGAATCCAGGGTGAGGCCTGAGATTCTGAATTTCTAACAAATGCCAGGTGATGGGGAAGCTGTGAAGCTGTGAGGATAAAGAACATGCAACTTGGAGAGGGAACCATTTTTAAACCAAGCTGAGGTGTCACAGAGAAGATCTCTGAATAGATAAGAAGCCATGTAATAAACTGAGAATTGGGAAAAAGTAACTCAAAGAAAATGAGGAAGTGCTGAGAAAAACTGATGTCTTAAGATGACTGCTTCTTAAGCATTCATGTTTATCCACCAGTGTCTTTTCTGTCCATGCTTCAGTACACACACAAAAGATACTATGGTCCCCCAAAAGACCATCTTTGATCACAAGAGGCACAGTCTAGCTAAACGCCAGTGGAGAGCTAATTCAGTTTTCAAACCTTCAAAGAAGAAGTCACAAGTTAAGATTTAATGCAGCAGTTCTCAGCTTATGGTCCCGTATAAGCAACATCACGATCAACTTGTCAGTGATGCAACTTTTTCTGGCTTTATCCCACATCTACTGGATCTGAAAATCTTGGGGTGGGACCCAGGGGTAGGCACATTAAAAGCCTTTCAGGTGATTCCAAGGCATGCTAAAGCGTGTAAAATATTAACCTAAAGGAAGGGTAGGAGTTAATGTGCAAGACTGGGTGGAGGGGAGAGAAGGTTAGAAAGAAAGAGGTGAGAAGATATTCCACAACAATAGGACTTGGATCAGGAAAGAGCAGCCCAAAGGCAGATTTTGCTCTTATCTACCTTAGGCAGTAGAAAAGTCAACTTTACTTTGAGAAGGAGAAGCAGGTCTTCTTCATGCATTTTTATCATCAGGCTGGTCCCTAAATACCTTTGGTTTTGCAACTTTGGCTAAATCATCACAGGGGAAACAGTTGAGAAATGGTACTCAGCTCTTTAGGGAAGTAGTTGTCAGCCTGTCCACGTATTAGAAGTACCCTAGGAGCTCTGAAATTAAAAGACGCTTGCTCCTTGGAAGGAAAGTTTTGACCAACCTAGATAGTATATTAAAAAGCAGAGACATTACTTTGCCAACCAAGGTCCGTCTAGTCAAGGCAATGGTTTTTCCCGTGATCATGTATGGATGTGAGAGTTGGACTGTGAAGAAGGCTGATCGCCGAAGAATTGATGCTTTTGAACTGTGGTGTTGGAGAAGACTCTTGAGAGTCCCTTATACTGCAAGGAGATCCAACCAGTCCATTCTAAAGGAGATCAATCCTGGATGTTCATTGGAGGGACTGATGCTAAAGCTGAAACTGCAATACTTTGGCCACCTCATGCGACGAGTTGACTCACTGGAAAAGACTCTGATGCTGGGAAAGGTTGGGGGCGGGAGGAGAAGGGGACGATGGAGAATGAGATGGCTGGATGGCATCACCGACTCTGTGGACATGAGTTTGAGTGTACTCCGGGAGTTGGTGATGGACAGGGAGGCCTGGCGTGCTGTGATTCATGGGGTCACGGAGAGTCGGACACGACTGAGCGACTGAACTGAACTGAACGAGGAGCTCTAAAGGAGAAGGCAATGGCAAGCCACTGCAGTACTCTTGCCTAGAAAATCGCATGGACAGAGGAGCCTGGTGGGCTGCAGTCCATGGTGTCGCACAGAGTCGGACACGACTGAAGCGACTTAGCAGCAGCAGCAGCAGGAGCTCTAAACAGATGCAGGGGGTGAACAAAGAACAATTAAACTGGATATCTGGGGCTTGGTTCAGGTATCAGGTTTTTCTAAAGCTCCTCAGATGATCCTAATGAGCAGCAAGGGTTGATTGAAGCACCATTTAGTTTGAGAACTAAAAGTCAGCAAAGTTATGCTTCTAGAAGAATGTCTTTGCTGTTGCTTAAGGCAAGAAACAAAAGAAGAGGGTGGCTGACACTGAGATAGCTAGATGGCTTCACCGACTCAATGGACATGAATCTGACCAACCTCTAGGAGACAGTGAAGGACAGAGGAGCCTGGCGGGCTGCTGTCCATGGGGTTGCAAAAAGTAGGGTACCACAGAGCAACTGAATGACAACGAAAAGGCAAGAAAGAATGCAGCAGTGTCCATTTGGGCTTTCTTGTTCAGGCCCCTTCTTCTCACACTGGGAAAAGCTTTCTGTTAAACTGTAGGTGTATCTTCATGAGCAGAATGAATCATGGATCCCGCCATACAACTGTAGTAGAAACCATATGCTTCCATGGAAGACAGCCTAGTTTAGAGAACATCCTTCCTTCTAGGTCATCTGCTTCTGATTATACAGGAGTTCTGTGCTTTCATTTCTTTTGAGAGAGGTCACAATCCCAAATTGTAGATAACTGATAGCAATAGGAAATAATAATCTAGTCCAAAGACATGCAAATATATGGAAGTTTTATCTGCTGAAAGTTTTATTGACTACCCCTCCCCCTAGTCAATTTTGTATCTATGCGCAAGTGCCTTTCAATATTTCTGATCTATAAATAAATGTGTCTGTTCTTTGGTTCTCCTCTGAACTGGTTGCAACATCACCCAGGGTTCCCTGTTAATTCTTCAATAAAAATTTCAATGGGCTCATTTTAAATCTGTATGAGACTCATGATTTCACCTTTATTGCTGGATTATATTTAAACATGACTGACTCTAAATTAGGGGTGAAAACATTTGAGAGACATGGGCTCATGAGCAGTCTCTATGGGGTTCAATGGAAAGCCTCAAAGGGTATTTATAACCAATGGGCCAGTGTCTATTCCTTTCTTTACCATACTCTGCAAAACTAAGCTCTCATAACAATATAATTTTAACTCCCTGCCTCTGGATTTCTCATTAGAATATCAACTGATACAATTTTCTCATTAACCCATTCTACACTTCAACATTTCAAGGCCTTGTGGTAACAGCATGGTTTCATTATGGGAGACAGAATATTCTTCCTGAATTTTTTTGCTAAAAGAGAAAGAAAAACAACAAGGAAAACTTCAGCTTTCTTGTCTCCTTGCTAACCAAAGGTAGTTAGGTGGGCCTAATCAATAGTTGCCAAAATCAACGTGGGCCTTTTAAGTTCCTATAACCGGTATCAATCAGTGCATTTCAGTTTTCCACAAAGAAGCAATTTCCAACCTTATTTTTTTTTACTCAAAAAAAGGAAAAAATACAATTAACAAAATCCAAAGCACAATAAGTGTTATGAGTTTCCCTGAAACAACAGACAAAAGCTCCAGAGAACAATACCCAATTTCAGCAAATATCTCCCCTCTGTTTGGAAAACTACCAACAGATATTACAAAACCAATTAAATGGCCAGTTGAGACACTAAATGGGCCTCCTACAATTCCACCGTCAAAGGGTCATTTCAGGGGATGTAAAATAAGTTCAAGTTACGTTTGGATATTGAATAAAACTTATTTTCAGAAGGGTTAGTTACCTCTGTTAAAAAAAAAACGAATTATTCAAGTTTAAAAAGCGAATGTGGTTCTATGATTGGAGGTTCAAGTACATTCAGCAACTTGAAAGTGCTACAACGCACAGTTTCTGTTTAGACTGTCATAAAATAGATACAATTTTCTGGGTTTCACAGAGTTCATGCCCAAAATCCTGAGCTGAATATTTTCTGCTGGATTGAAAAAATAGAATAAAATAGAAATCATTTTGTTTGGTAAAAAAAAAAAAAAAGTAAGTAGGCACATTGTTTTCCTTACATAAGGTTTTCAAGGGTGAGTAATAACAATGTTCAAGCATTTCTAATTCACAGAGATTTGTTTGTTGCATGTAATTTCTGGGTACAACTCTGGTCACACGCAAATAATCCTTTCTGATGTCACTTGGGCTTCCTTGCAAAAAGCAATTTCCAGCAGCCTCTGCCCACACTGAGAAACTCCACGTTCCATGACATGGTTTTATTTTTCAAGACTAGTTCTTGTAATTTCATGCAGTAATTTAGGTGATTGTCAAGCATGGTGTATTCAAACTAAATGTTTTCTTTTGAAAAGTAACACTTTGTTGTACTGAATTTTTCAATTTTTAACCAGAAAAATGTGAGTTTTAATAGAACTGCCTTTAATTTGTATTTTAGATTTTGTTTTTCCTCTTGAACAACAAACTAGTATTTTTCTTTCTTCTAGTGTATTATTATACCTATCACACCTTCCTTTGGTCATTTCATCATGGTGAGATATATCAGAGCTTCCTTCTCTCCCCACTCCCCTCTCTTTCTCTTTTCTATTTTTTTTAAACCATTTTTAACTTTTCACTTTGTTGTGGAGACAAAGGGCTCAGAGGGTTACCCAGTGACCCTGGAGTCAGGATGGAAACAATGCCCCATACGTAGCATTGACCACTGTCTAGCTCAGGGGTCCTAAAGCAACATCAAATGGGCAAATACCCTTCCCTATAACCTCACCTGGCCTCCCAGAGCATTTCTTAGGCTCCAAAATCACTGTGGACAGTGACTGACTGTAGCCATGAAATTAAAAGATGGATAAAATGTGAATAATAATAATAATATCCATCTAACAGGAGTACGTCAAGGCTGTATATTGTCACCCTGCTTATTTAACTTATATGCAGAGTACATCATGAGGAACGCTGGGAGGGAAGAAGCACAAGCTGGCATCCAGATTGCTGGGAGAAATATCAATAACCTCAGATATACAGATGACACCACCCTTATGGCAGAATGCGAAGAAGAACTAAAAAGACTCTTGATGAAAGTGAAAGAGGAGAGTGAAAACGTTGGCTTAAAGCTCAACATTCAGAACACTAAGATCATGGCATCTGGTCCCATCACTTCATGGCAAATAGAGGGGGAAACAGTGGAAACTGACAGACTTTATTTTTTGGGGCTCCAAAATCACTGCAGATGACGACTGCAGCCATGAAATTAAAAGACATTTACTCCTTGGAAGAAAAGTTATGACCAACCTAGACAGCATATTAAAAATCAGAGACATTACTTTGCCAACAAAGGTCCGTCTAGTCAAAGCTGTGATTTTTCCAGTAGTCATGTATGGATGTGAGAGTTGAACTATAAAGAAAACTGAGCACCAAAGAATTGATGCTTTTGAACTGTGGTGCTGGAGAAGACTCTTGAGAGTCCCATGGACTACAAGGAGATCAAACCAGTCAATTCAAAAGGAAATCAATCCTGAATATTCAATGGAAGGACTGATGTTAAAGCTGAAACTCCAATACTTTGGCCACCTCATGTGAAGAGTTGACTCATTGGAAAAGAACCTGATGCTGGGAGGGATTGAAGGAGGGAGGAGAAGGGGATGGCAGAGGATGAGATGGTTGGATGGCATCACCAACTTAATGGACGTGAGTTTGAGTGAACTCTGGGAGTTGGTGATGGACAGGGAGGCCTGGCGTGCTGCAGTCCATGGGGTCACAAAGAGTTGGACACGACTGAGTGATTGAACTGAACTAAACAGGATTATTATGAGTTATGATTGTAGAAGAAGAGTCTGGCAGATTATAAACATTGTTTCTATTTTTTAATAGGTAAATCACAAATAGACTCTTGTTGTTTAGTCACTAAGTTATGTCTGACTCTTATAAACCCATTTGGAATGTAGCCCGCCAAACTCCTCTGTCCATTGGTTTTCCCAGGCAAGTATACTGGAGAGGGTTACCATTTCCTTCTCCAGAATCATATAGATACTTCCTTTAAAGGTCTGCCCTTAATTTAACCTGAAGTAAATTGAAAAATCCAGGCTAAAATGGTTTCCATTCCAAATATGCTCAGAAATAGCTAGAGTGTTATATCTTAGTACAGAGGCAACTGGGCTGTATCATTTCTGATCCCCTATCTGGCATAGGATTTATGTGAATGTGGCCTGAGTTCTTGGGAAAGAATTCACAAATACCCAACTGCTCATTCACCGAGGAAAGGAAAATGTGCCTGCTGAAAAACATACCAGTGATTTGAAAATTAAATTTGAACAACTGTCTCTTCACCAGTCACTCCATGAATATTCTCAATGCATACTGGGGAAAATACATACAGATCCAACAGAAAGCAAAAAGAAAAAAATTATTAACTGTTCACTGATAATCAAATAAACATTCACTGACTCTCCATTCACTGGCAGGTTTAATGCAAGCTGCCTTAAATATATTCACCAATTTGGGCAACCTTTATTTGACAGTAAGGAAACTGAACCCCAAAGAGTGACTCTAATATTTTTGACACATCTAGTGCCAAGAGCTTTTCATTTACTCACACATGTAGTCATCACAGTAATCCTCAGTTTACAGAGCTGTTTACTCACCTACAAGAAGTCACTGAGCTAGAAGCTGGCAGAGTCGGGATTTTAGTCTCAGAGACTCCACTGCTTATGGTACTCATAACCAGAGCAGACCCTTAGCCCCAGCCTTTGGGATGTAAGAGAACAAGATGCAGCCTCTGTTCATGGAGACTCAGTTCATCTCCAAGTCTCAGCTCTTCATCAGCAAAATCAGAGGAGCACAGTGGAGCATCTCAAGGGGCTTTTGTGCGGCTAACATTCTGTGACTGCTGGAAATCAGAACCGCTGACCAGAGCCCTCCCCATGAGAAACAGTGAAGGATCAGTGCTGTTGACTACCTCCAATAACCACTTCCTTGTAGATTTCCAGCCACAACCTTTCTCCAGGATCCCTCCTTCATTTCTAACATTCTATGAAGCACAGGGCTCCTCCATGTGGCTTGGTTGTTTCCAAGACTTCTGTTTCACAAATAAAGTAACACTCTTTAAAAGGTGCAAAATGTATCAAGTAACCAAGGTGGGCATTAGAATTCCAATTAAGCAGTGCCTGCTGCTATCATAGGAAATGGCAACCCACTCCAGTGTTCTTGCCTGGAGAATCCCAGGGACGGGGAGCCAGAGTCTGGTGGCCTGCCGTACCTGGGGTCGCACAGAGTCGGACACGACTGAAGCGACTTAGCAGCAGCAGCAGCAGCAGCTGCTGCTATCCAACGGAGAAGGCAATGGCAAGCCACTCCAGTACTCTTGCCTAGAAAATCCCATGGATGGAGGAGCCTGGTAGGCTTAGTCCGTGGGGTCGCTAAGGGTCGGACACGACTGAGCGACTTCACTTTCACTTTTCACTTTCACACATTGGAGAAGGAAATGGCAACCCACTCCAGTGTTCTTGCCTAGAGAATCCCAGGGACGGGGGAGCCTAGTGGGCTTCCATCTATGGGGTCACACAGAGTCGGACACGACTGAAGTGACTTAGCAGCAGCAGCAACAGCTGCTATCCAAATGCTCTAGCAGAAAAGAGGTAAAAAAGAGATTCCAAATGAGTGGATGAAGAGCTGTGACCACAAATGGATCATTTACACTGTCAGCTTTGTCTGCTCCATCTGGCTCTAGCCTAGCATAGACCAGTGCCAATGCTATTCATCTGGAACCTGCTGTAGGGCACACTCATTCGTTTCCACATGTACCTTAAGTGAGTCTGGTAAAGTACTTTTACAAAACCCATGGGGATTTCAGTCTTCACCTTTATTTATTTCATTTATTCATTCAGTTCAGTCGCTCAGTCGTGTCCGACTCTCCACGACCCCATGAATCACAGCACGCCAGGCCTCCCTGTCCATCACCAACTCCTGGAGTTCACTCAAACTCATGTCCACAGAGTCCGTGATGCCATCCAGCCATCTCATTCTCGGTCGTCCCCTTCTCCTCCCACCCCCAACCTTTCCCAGCATCAGAGTCTTTTCCAGTGAGTCAACTCGTCGCATGAGGTGGCCAAAGTATTGCAGTTTCAGCTTCAGCATCAGTCCTTCCAATGAACACCCAGGGTTGATCTCCTTTAGAATGGACTGGTTGGATCTCCCTGCAGTCCAAGGGACTCTCAAGAGTCTTCTCCAACACCACAGTTCAAAAGCATCAATTCTTCAGCGATCAGCTTTCTTCACAGTCCAACTCTCACATCCATACATGACCACGGGAAAAACCATAGCCCTGACTAGACGAAGCTTTGTTGGCAAAGTAATGTCTCTGCTTTTTAATATACTATCAAGGTTGGTCATAACTTTCCTTCAAAGGAGGAAGTGTCTTTTAATTTCATGGCTGCAAGCAGCATCTGCAGTGATTTTGGAACCCAGAAAAATAAAGTCTGACACTGTTTCCAATGTTTTTCCATCTATTTCCCATGAAGTGATGGGACCAGATGCCATGATCTTTGTTTTCTGAATGTTGAGCTTCAAGCCAACCTTTTCACTCGCCTCTCTCACTTTCATCAAGAGGCTTCTTAAATTTAGTTCCTCTTCACTTTCTGCCATAAGGGTAGTATCATCTGCATATCTGAGGTTATTGATATTTCTCCCAGCAATCTTGATTCCAGCTTGTGCTTCTTCCAGCCCAGCGTTCCTCATGATGTACTCTGCATAGAAGTTAAATAAGCAAGGTGACAATATACAGCCTTGACGTACTCCTTTTCCTATTTGGAACCAGGCTGTTGTTCCATGTCCAGTTCTGACTGTTGCTTCCTGACCTGCATACAGGTTTCTCAAGAGGCAGGTCAGGCGGTCTGGTATTCCCATCTCTTTCAGAATTTTCCACAGTTTATTGTGATCCACACAGTCAAAGGCTTTGGCATAGTCAATGAAGCAGAAATAGATATTTTTCTGGAACTCTCTTGCTTTCTCCATGATCCAGCGGATGTTGGCAATTTGATCTCTGGTGCCTCTGCCTTTTCTAAAACCTGCTTGAACATCTGGAAGTTCATGGTTCACATATTGCTGAAGCCTGGCTTGGAGAATTTTGAGCATGACTTTACTAGCGTGTGAGATGAGTGCAATTGTGCGGTAGTTTGAGCATTCTTTTGCATTCCCTTTCTTTGGGACTGGAATGAAGACTGACCTTTTCCAGTCCTGTGGCCACTGCTGAGTTTTCCAAATTTGCTGGCATATTGAGTGCAGCACTTTCACAGCATCATCTTTCAAGATTTGAAATAGCTCAGCTGGAATTCCATCACCTCCACTAGCTTTGTTCATAGTGATGCTTTCTAAGGCCCACTTGACTTCACATTCCAAGATGTCTGGCTCTAGGTCAGTGATCACATTATCGTGATTATCTTGATCGTGAAGATCTCCCTCATCCAAGGTAAGGTGCAGCGGCTGCACTTTCCTGGAGCAGCTGTGAAGAGTCTTTACCTTGGATTACCATATTTCCATATCCTTTATTTTCTGCTCTCTCAGCCCCTGTGTGCAAGATCCAGACCCTCCTTACCCCTCAACGACCCTTTTGTCCTATTCCTTTCTTCTGATTCTTTCTAAGCTCTAAGAGTAGCAACAGAACACTCAATGTATTCAATAAGAGGATACAAGGAAAGATGGCAATCATCCCTAGTCTGAGAGTATATCAAGGGGTAAACTAGGAGTTCACAGCCTAAAGTTAGGCTGAAAGAATTTTTTGTTTATATTTTGCCTTCACAGATTCAAATTAGTGGTCACAACTTCAAAGACTGGAATGTTCTTGGAAAAATCCGGATTTATGGTTTTTCCTGGAGAATGAGAGGACTTCACTAATGGGTCCCTTTGTCCAAGGGTGAATAGGAGTTTCTTTTCTAACAGGGATGTGGACCCTCCAGTTGCCCTTGTTCATACTATTTCCCATTGCTTTCATTCTCTGTCTGCTTTTCTTGGCAGTACTATTTAGATTCTAGGCCTTTAGGTTTTTGAATTTTTGCCTAAAGCCTACTTTCTCAACCTGATCACCTGTTCCTTGGTCCTCTACACTCTAGGTTTAAGCATCCTTCTTTCCAACCTCCAATGACCCTAGAAGACACAATATGAATGGACTGAGTAGAGGGAGCTAGCTCAGAAACAGGGAAGTGCAAAGACAGAGAAAGAGAATAAGCGGGCAAGGAAATACTGGGTTAAATAATGGTTTAACAAAATTAAGTAAATAAAAGTGGTTAAATAATGGGCTTTGAATCAGGCCACCATGTCACTCACTGCACGTGCCTAAATACTGTATTTTCTGGGCCTAAGTAGCTCAACTGGAAAAATACATGATGCAAATGTGCACTACCTCACTTTTAGGGATAGACTGTAAGGGTTAAATAAAAGGTTTTACACAACACTCAATACATGGATGGCTCAATCACGAGGAACTGAAAAATGCAGAAGTGCAAGAAGGTAGCTGGATAATAGTCCTGTGATTTCCTATGAGAAGTCACTCAATTACAAAAAAGAAGGGGGAAAGGAATGAAATTTTGTACAGCTATAAACCTTTCAATATGGAAATCCCTTGTATCGGTCAATGAATGACACTTAAAAGTTCACAGAACTGTGATGTCCTCTATGGAAGAAGCTACAGGTGGGCACGTGAAATTAAATTAATACTAACATGAATGGTTTTGCAAAAGCATTGATTAATTATTAGTGATGAAATTGGTTTCCTACTGCTAGGTTTTTATCTAGGCTTATTTGGATTTGAATAAATAAGCTCATGAAATAGATGTGAGAAAACTATACTCATGACTCAATTCTTTATTTTTTTTAAGTGAAGTATAGTAGATTTATAATCCTTGTGTTAAGTTTCAGGTGTACCACAAAGTGATTCAGTTATATATTTGTGTGTGTGTGTATGTTTGTGTGTGTATGTTTGTGTGTGTATATGTATATATATATATTCTTTTTCACATTCCTTTATGTTATAGTTTATTACAAAATACTGAATATCATTCCCTGTGCTATACAATAGGTCCTTGCTGTTTATCTATTTTATATATAGCAGTGTTTATATGCTACTAACTTAGTTTATTCCTCCCCTCCTTTCCACTCTGGTAACCGAAAGTTCATTTCCTACATTTGTGTTCATTGCTCAATTCTTATTCTTGTCGGGGAAGGAGAAAGGAGTGAAAGCTAAATTAGAGCAAACACTACTTTACTCTCCAGATACTAGCATCCATGTGAGGTATTGAGCTTCCTAAATTTTTTGACAAGCAGTAAGCAAATTTTAATGACCAATCATAGGGATTTGCTCTGGTAGTTAAAAATACTAGGTTACTCTTGACCAGAAAGATTCTTAATCTCACATGGTCAAGCTATCCTCAGAAAATGCCTTTATGGATAAGACTGAAGATAAAATAAACACAGAGAGATGATATATTAATAATGAAACGGACATGGCCTCTTAAGAACACACTCTTGATAGCAGAGAGGCCCTCCACAGAACTGGATAGGCCCCTCACACAACCTGCCCCTATCTCAAAGGCTTCCCTCATTTAGGACTTCTAAAAAAGAATCTGATAACTAATGAAGGAGTGACTTGCATTCCTCAGTAGCCAGAACCTTAATGTAAGACATTAGTGGGGGAAATAATATCATGTACAATCCACTTTCACAATTCCAAGCCTTTGCTTATGCAGATACTCTGAAATCACACCCTCATCTTTTCTGGAAAAATCTACTGTTGAGATCTAGTTATCTAGTTAAGGCTTCTCAAATTCCCTGAGAAATGTAATCACTCTATCTTAGATTCTCTCAGTAACTTTTAGCAGTCTTCACCAGAAATTTGTCAAAGTACTACTTGTTTATTGAATTGGCTCTAAACTAGATGATAAATTCTTCAAGGATAAGTGTCACACTTATTCAGCTTTGCATTTCAAGAGCCTAGAATATTCCTTAGGATACAGTAGGTGCTCAGCAAATGGTTCCTGGGCACTTTTGTTTAGGAACTCGATGTCTCTTATTGAGTGTGTGTGTGTGTGTGTGAGTCTACAGTCTTATAGACAAAACAACCATCATATTACATCAAGTGGGTCACCTCACTATAAAAACTCCCCAAACTTCTAACTAGAGAAAACCACAGAGGCACTCCAGTTATCATCAAACATTTTTGTCTGATACTGAAGTGATAAAACGGTGAGCAGGTAAGCTTTTCCACTCGTTTAAAAGTGTTCCTTTAAACAAACTCCAAACAGAAATAATTTTTATTCTTTAATTTATCTACTTAAAAAATATGTATTTACTGTACACCTACCATGTATCAGGAAGTGGTCTAGGGACTAGACTAACTAGGACAGTCCTTTTGTCATGGTGATTTCCCTCTAACAGATGAAACTATGAATTAATGAATAAAACAGAGAATTTCCTAGAGTAATAAGTGTGATCTGATGTTTGAGTTTATCTCTGGAGAGTAACAAGGAGGCAAGCATCCAAAGATCTGGAAAAATATCGTTCTAGACCGAGGAACCAGCCAGGCAGGGGTTGTGGAAGCAGATGAACATGGCACACTGGAGGAGCAGAGAAGAGGTCAGAACACAGAACGAGTGGCAGAAAGGATGAGGCGGGAACACCATATTCGGCCTGTGACCTGGTGAGGGAAGCACATTTTCTGTGTTAATGGAGCGATTTACCCAGGGGAGCGGCATGGTTTGATCTGCAGTTTTATAAGATGACTTGTACAGCTCTGTAGAGAAACAGACTGTAGGGAAACAAGAGTGTAAGCTCAGAAACCCCACCGGGGAAATATGTGGTAAGTCATTTGCGGATGACATTTTATAGCTGGTTGGTGTGCTTTGTGGAATCCAGATAGAAGCTGGGTTAATTCTTAAAAAAAAAAAAAATTAAGCTCTCATCAACATTGTCTTTAAGGGAAAAATCAAGCTATTACTGCTAGAAATTTCACCCAACCAACTTCTCTCCATCATCTTTTGTATTTGAAAATTTATGGTTTAAACATGTTGAATGAGTATATAACTTGTTTTTAGACCATTTGTGGTTCTGTTCTTTGAAAATATTGAAACAAATAAACAGTGTTGCCAAAGCATGTAGTTTAAATGGAGACATTTCTGAGTACCCTCTTATAAAATATCAGCCTTAATTTAAAGTCATACTTAAATAGTCAAGGTAATGTGTTGATTTCTTATTTTCTACATGAAGAATCTGACAAACGAGAAGGAAGTGGGTAGACTATTTACTCCCAGAGCTGAAAAGGCAGTGGCCCTTCTGAGAGTTAAATGAATATCACAGGTTAGAGACTAGTGGAGACAGAATTTAAAACCAAATGTAGTTCCTGAGTCTAAGTGCTTAATGTCTATATTATGGTACCTCTTCCATTTCAAAAAGGGCCTTAGACATTTTTCTAGTGGGGCCCCTTCTTTAACTGGTGAGAAACTGAGATTCAAAGACAGAGGCCTCCTGCAGAGGAAAAAGGAGGTCTTTTTCTCCTCACTGACTAGTTCCAGTAAGCATGGGTGCCTTATGAAGACCAAACTTATTACTTCCTCACCATGAAACATTTTGCTGAGGAAGGTGGAGATAGGCTACTTCCTTGGAATAATTAACAGAATATTTGGTCTTCCCTCAAAACTGATCCAGGAAAAGATCAGATGAAACTGAGTCTTATCTGTTTATCATCTGTAGAATGCTTAGAGTTTTGAAGGTAAACCCATTAATAGCAATGATTAGAGAAGTAACATCTATGTTATTTCCATGTGATGAGTTAGGCTTGGTACCTTTTATACATGACTTCAATTTAATCCTCAAAATCATCTCATGAGGAAAGTACTCTTACTATCCCAATTTTACAAAAAACTAAAGCTCAGAGAGGTTAAACAACTACCCCAGAGTCACAGAGTACATGGCATCATTAGAGTTAGAATCTGAGCAGTCTGACTCTAGAGCAGAGCTCAGCTAACTAAGCCTGTTGACCACATCCAGCCTACGACCTACCTACAAGTCAACAGACACAGTTTGGGACACAGCTGAGCTCACCTCTTACTCTCATGATGCTTTTGGAGCTACAGTGGCTTAGTTGAGAAATTGCAACAATTGCTGCCGAGGCCAAGATATTTACTATCTTGCCTTTCACAGAAAACATCTGCTGAACTAGAGCGGTACTCTGAACATTCTTTAAGAAATGTTCATTGGCTGCTTACAGTGTGGCGGCACAGTTCTGGGTGCTTTGGAAGTTCAGTAAACAGATGGATAAAGCTCCCTGCCTTTGGGAAGTGATACCCTAAGACCTGCTGCCTCTTGATCAGATCTGCATACAGAATCTGTGGAGCGCAGTACAAAATGAAAATGGAGACCTTAAAGAAAAAACAAAAACACATTTACAGGTTCCAAAAGGCACAGCAGAGCCTTAAAACAACCATGGGGCCCGGTGGGATGAAGATGGTCCTGCTCCTTAAACAGCCTTGATAATATCATCTGTGCCCAAGAGAGCCTGGCACGGTGATCTCCATGATTAAGGAAGGGATGTGATTCTTTCCCAGACCTTCAGTCCTGGGTGAGCTATTGGGATGGGGGAGAAGGTCATCCATACGGGTCACATACCATAAGGGGCCACAATAGCAAAGCCATGTTCTTTACACTTGGCAGTGCTAACTCACTGATCATCTTCCTTTTTAAAGCAATACTTATGTAGCCATTATTTCTCAGATTACATAAATGATGAACAATTTTCGTTTCACATTCTGATCCAATCAATTATCTTATAATAGGGTAATGAAACAACTCAATTTCCAGTTTCCATAATTGTCTATTTCATGATGATCCTGAAGTGAACACTTCTAAAGCATTTTCTGAGAGGCCTTTAACCCACTGACCAAGAAATTGTTATGGGGGTCCTTCAAAAGGCTGGGGCACTTTGGTCTAGTCTGACTGGTCGGCAAAATTATTAGAACAGTTTTAAAGTCCTACCTTTGGAGTCTAATGCATACACCTGAATCCATACTCTGCCACATCGCAACACTGTGAGCTTGGGCAAGCTCTGTGTCTCTGTTTCCTCAGCTATAAAGCGGGATTCGAAATACAACTGACTCATAGAGATGCCTTAAAGGATTAAATGAACTTAAATGTGTAAAATTCTTACAATAACATCTGGCAAATGTTGAATACTACCTAAGTATTCATCACCACCACCATCCTCACCCTCCTTTTCCTCCTCATTTCCTGCAGCTGGAACTAAAAGCGAGAGATTATAAACTAAAATATCTACCTTAAATCAATAAGGTATAAATGCAAATAAATGAGGTTGGTACTTTAAAAATAGAGTGGCAGGCAATGCTTGTAATGAAGAAAGCATATCTTCTGAAGGATCATCAACCACTCAACTTTATAGCCAGTGAGACCGACTCTCTTCTCTCCTGGAAAGCCAGACATCTAGACATTTGCAAAAAGTCTCCCAAGTTTTCAATGTTGACAATGAATTTAATTTTATTTAAATACCCTAGGCAGGTCAAACAACATCTAACCTCATCCTCTAGTCAAACATTTTGCAAGCTTTGCTGTGTAACATCCATCAGATTCTCAAAGGGGTGTGAGCTCCAGAAAAGAGTGAGAACTCCAACTCTAGAGCATCAAAGGACCATCAACATTTCTCAGCCCAGGGAAAACTGTTCTAATTTAGAAGACCTTCTGAGATGATGTGGAGCTCTGCATCCAGAAGGACACCTGGGCAATGGGGGAAACAGGTGAGAAGGGAAATACAACTTGTTCTCTTTAATACAGTCATTTCTACTGCAAACATCAGAACCCTCTCAAACTAGCTTTTAGCATCAGGGAGCTTCCTCTCTACTAGACATTTTGTTTTCTCTGCCTGATTTCATATACATAATCTTTTATTCTCTCTTTCAGTATCAAAAGTCAACTGAGGAGAGAGTAATAATTTAATCTGAATATGTCAGACATCTTGCATTGATTTTTACTTTGGAGGATGGAGGCAGAGAGCAGATTCCCTGTGCTTCCACCCTCAGTTTAAATATTTAGTTCTGATAATTGAAAAAAAAAAAGCCCTCTGTCCTTTGGCTAAGGGAAATTATTCATCCATTTGGGGCCTCTCACTTCTAGCAACAGAAATGGAATAGTCATAAATCTCTTTGATAATTCATTCTTGAAGGCAGGTTATCCATATGACTTTTGATACATACAAAGGGTTTAAAGGTCTTAAATCTTAGTCCAGGGATATTGTGAGGGAGTCACTCTACTTGCAGGATCTATTAGAGGATCAGGCACACAAATTGAGATTATGGAATGAAAAAGGGAATGTCCTGGGAGTGAATCCAACTAGTGGCCAATTTGCTCTGAATATTATTGCACTGCTACCATCAAAACCAAACAGTGGCCTACAATGGTTCTCTATTTCATAACGAGTCATCATAATTAAAATACAAGGACCATAATAGCCTAACACTACTTTAATCTACACATCTATTTGCTCTGTTACGATTATATTTAAATGATCAAAGCATATAAGATTTGAATCCCATTTAGTATTTTTTCACATACTTGTATGCATATTGTCATTCTATTGCTACGCTGCCTTCATGAAAAGTATAACAATACCCTCACATTGACACTGAAACCCTAAAAAAAAAAACAAATGATTTAAGGTCAGGCTTTGAGAGAATAATTATTCTCCTGACTCCTAGCTAAGTACACTTTTCTCAGTAAATGAACCACATTCCTTTTACCCTTTCTTTGGAAGTATTAAAATTCTCCTGACTTCTTATAATTTTAATAGCCCCTTGTTGAACTCCATCAACTCTGCCTAACTCCCTCTCAGTACATCATTAGTGAAGACCTAATAACATAACATTTACTTTATGTCTCCCAATTGCCTACAGAATACTATTCAAATTTCCTACTAAGCTTTGGAAGGTACTTCATAATCCAACCTGAGTCAACCTTTTTACCATAATAATCTCCAACATTTTGCCTTCAAGTTCCTTCCAATCTTGCCATATTGATTTTCTCTCCATCTTTCTCTTTCTTAAGCTTCCCTAATTGGACTCTCTCACTTGTAATCAAGTGTATCATCTAATACATTCATAAGCACTAGACTTATTCCAACTTCCAAAGTGTGTAGCATGAAAGGGTTTCCATTTCTTTCCCAGTCTTCCAAACTGTTTTTTTTTTAATCTTTTTCTGAATATCAGCAAATGTTTAGTGTTTACATAAATGCTTATCTCTAATGTTAGTTTTAGAAGATAAGTTCATTCTTTTAAATACTTTTAAGTGTTTCCTGCCAAAATACAAAAGTAAAAGTATATCCTCTGGTTCCTAATCACAGTTGTTACCAATTGTAAGGAATGATATAATCCTTTGAAAGAATCAGCATAAAGGAAAAAAGAGTATTTTGATTTTTTTCTTTGTAGCTGTAATTCTTTAAGGATATCTAATTTCAGTGTATTGTTCCACCAATATCCACTCTCTTTTTCCCTGTAGAATATTTAGCTGAACCCTTGACAAAAAAGAATAATGTGACTAACTTTTGGCCAAGATATATGACCATGAGCATGCCCACAATCTCTGGCTATGTCATTAAAGGGAAAGAGTATTCTTTTTCCTTCTCATTTCCTCCTTCCTGGTTGGAATGCAGACATGTGGTGTGCCACCTTGATTCCTGCTAGTTTGGGCAATGCCTTTGGCATGGTAAACAAGGAAGAAACAGAATGGGTCCCTAATGACTTGTACACTCAAGACAGCACTCAGACAGCAGTGAGACAGAAATATGCCTCTCTCTCGTGTTTATTATGTTATTTTTGAACTCTCTCACATACAGTTGTATTTATAACAAATACAGAAATATCAATCCTTGAGTATTTCCACAGATTTTTCACATGGAAAATTCAGGAGGAAGCAACCACGTTCTAATGTGGTGACTTGTCTGTAACAATGCTTTTAATTTTGGTGATTAAGAAGTGATATGTTCAGTCATGCTCTTTTCTGCCTTTAAATCTATATATATTTCCCTTATCAGAATTGGATTCTATTTTATTAAACCATATTTAAGTTTTAATATCATAAAGCACTATGGATTTGAAGATAAGCATTCAAAAATGTCCCCTACCCACACTTTCTAATTGTCTATATGTATGTGGCTGATAACACATAGGATTATTCTGCCCATAATAATATTGAAATACCTTTCTCTCTCCCTGCTCATTGACCTTCACGCCAAGAAATGATGTGTAATTGTAAAAGCTAAATGGAGCCCAAGAAACATACATGAGGAGGTCCGCAGATGACAAACTAACTGTTATTCTCCAGAGTCTTTCTGCCTTTATTTTCAAGAAGGCTGGGGGAAAGGGACAGTTAGGGAGTTTGACATCAACATGTACACACAGTTCAGTTCAGTTCAGTTCAGTTCAGTCACTCAGTCGTGTCCGACTCTCCGCGACCCCATGAATCACAGCACGCCAGGCCTCCCTGTCCATCACCAACTCCCAGAGTTCACTCAAACTCATGTCCACAGAGTTGATGATGCCATCCAGCCATCTCATTCTCGGTCGTCCCCTTCTCCTCCCGCTCCCAACCTTTCCCAGCATCAGAGTCTTTTCCAGTGAGTCAACTCGTCGCATGAGGTGGCCAAAGTATTGCAGTTTCAGCTTCAGCATCAGTCCTTCCAATGAACACCCAGGACTGATCTCCTTTAGAATGGACTGGTTGGATCTCCTTGCAGTCCAAGGGACTCTCAAGAGTCTTCTCCAGCACCACAGTTCAAAAGCATCAATTCTTCGGCAATCAGCTTTCTTCACAGTCCAACTCTCACATCCATACACGACCATGGGAAAAACCATAGCCTTGACTAGACGGACCTTGGTTGGCAAAGTAATGTCTCTGCTTTTTAGTATGCTATCTAGGTTGGCCATAACTTTCCTTCCCAGGAGTAAGTGTCTTTTAATTTCATGGCTGCAATCAGCATCCGCAGTGATTTTGAAGACCAAAAAAATAAAGTCTGACACTGTTTCCACTGTTTCCCCATCTATTTCCCATGAAGTGATGGGACCAGATGCCATGATCTTTGTTTTCTGAATGTTGAGCTTCAAGCCAACCTTTTCACTCTCCTCTTTCACTTTCCTCAAGAGGCTTTTGAGTTCCTCTTCACTTTCAGCCATAAGGGTAGTGTCATCTGCATATCTGAGGTTATTGATATTTCTCCCAGCAATCTTGATTCCAGCTTGTGCTTCTTCCAGCCCAGCGTTCCTCATGATGTACTCTGCATATAAGTTAAATAAGCAAGGTGACAATATACAGCCTTGACGTACTCCTTTTCCTATTTGGAACCAGTCTGTTGTTCCATGTCCAGTTCTGACTGTTGCTTCCTGACCTACATACAAGTTTCTCAAGAGGCAGGTCAGGTGGTCTGGTATTCCCATCTCTTTCAGAATGTTCCACAGTTTACTGTGATCCACACAGTCAAAGGCTTTGGCATAGTCAATGAAGCAGAAATAGATGTTTTTCTGGAACTCTCTTTCTTTCTCCATGATCCAGCGGATGTTGGCAATTTGATCTCTGGTGCCTCTGCCTTTTCTAAAACCTGCTTGAACAACACTGCTGTATTTAAAATGGATCATCAACAAGGATCTACTGTACAGCACAGGGAACTCTGCTCAGTGTCATGTGGCAGCCTGGATGGGAAGGGAGTTTGGGGGAGAATGGATACATGTATGTGCATGGCTGAGTCACTCTGCAGTGCATCTGAAACTGTCACAGCACTGGGAATCGGTTATACACAAATATAAAATTAATGTTTATAACTGCTTGGAATAAAATAACCTAATGACAGGTAATTCCATGAATACATACAATTTATCTTTTAGTGGAGGTCACAAAACCTCTTTGAAAATTTCAAGAAAGTTATGGAAGTTCTATCTCTGCAAAAGCACGTATCAATACACACATGCACTTAACATTTAATTTCTTAAAGTCACTTCACAGACTTGTAGAAGACCAGCTGTGAATTCCAGAGCAAACACCTAGACTGACATTTATTTAAGTATCTGTATCTCTGTCTCTTTTTATCTCTACCTATATATTTGTCTCCTAGATTTTTAAATCATTTAGTGCTTAATAAACTATTGTGTTCTCCTTCTGATCTTCACTTATTTATGATAATAAAGGTGATAAAAGCAAAAAGAGGAACAAAGTTGTCTGTACTGATGACCTCCTATGCCCTAGGCACTAAATACACCTTATCTTATTTGACCTTCAAAATAAATATCTTATGTAGTTAATTTACACACAGTATATGTGAAGCATAGATCATTTTTTATCACTGGTCAAAGCCTTCACCCTATAAAAAGTAACACATTTGAAACTAAAATCATTTAATATGGATCCAGAACTCAAAACCCCCTTATTATGTTGGATAAAATTAACCTTACTGGTTAATTATACATCCAAAAAGCTCTTTTTAATTGAATGATTTCCATGTTATGTAATGTAAAGAATTTTTTTTTAATTTTAACTTTCAACAGGTTTTGACAAACATAATCAAGCCCAAGAGCATTTCTATCAATCTCCCAAACCATCTTTAAATCCACTTCCTCCTCCAAAGTCAGGTATTATCCCAAGTTTAATCACCACATTTTGGGTTTCACTGTTCAGGAATGTCATAGAAGTGAAATTATTCAGTATGCCTTTACTGTATCTGACCTCCTTTATCCCACAGGTTTTCAAGATCCATCCATCTGGATGTATATATTGGGAGTCTGTTCCTTTCTACTGCTAAATATTATTTCCGTGTACGAGTATAGCACGATCTTTACTGTCCTGTTTTTCTTAATGAACATTTGAGTAACATCTAATTTTGATGATTACGAGTAAACCAGCTAGCAGCATCTATGTTTAAGTCTTTAAGTGAACACAGGCTTTCTTTTTTTTTTGTAAAATCATAAACCAACAGTGACACAGCTGGGTTATAGACCAGGTATTTAACTTTGAAAGAAAGTGCCAAACATATTTCTAACACAGCTGTACCATTTTATATCCCCACCAGATATACATGAGTGTTCCACTTTTATATTTTCAGAACGGTTTTTAGTATTAGTTTTACTATTAGCCATGTTGGTGGTAGCAAGGTGGCATCTCACACAGTTTTACTGGCCTTCCCCTGATGATAATGACGTTGCGCGTGCTTTTCACATGCTTATTTCCCTTTTGCATATTTTCTTTTGTGAAGTTTTCATTAAGTCTTCAAACTTTTCTCTGGATTATGTCCTTTTTTATTATTGATTTGCAGGCTTTTTTTTCTTCCTAAGACACAATATATACAAGATATTTATACATAAGATTTCCTCTTAATTTGTGATTCGCCTTTCTGCTGATCAGAACTTTCAGCTTTGACAAAGGCAAATTTATCTATACTTTCTTTTCTTTTACAATTAGTGTTTTTTAGATCCTAAGAAATATTTGCTTACCCTAAGGTTATGTATGTATACTATTACGTGTTTTTTCTTGTTTCAAAGAGCTTAATAGTTTTACAGTTTTTGCTTCTGTTTAATTTTTATGTATGTTGAGAGGTTAAGAGTTGAAGATCATTTAAAAAATATAGAGAGATATATAGTTTTTCAAGCAATATATGTTGAAAAGGCTTTCCTAACCCTACTGACCTATCTTGGGGCCTTTGTAGAAAATCTATTGACATATATGAGTAATGGCAATTTCTGGAGTCTATTACATTGATCTCTTTTTCTATCTGTATGTCAATGTGATAGTCTCTCGATTACTGTAGCTTTATAATAGGTCTTCATATATGGGATTGTAAATCCTCCAAGAATATTTTCCCTTGTTAGGAATGTTTTGGCTACTGGCTGTTGTAGTCTACTAGCATTTTTATATAAACTGTAGAATCAGTTTTACAACCTCTGCACAAGAAAGTCCTTCTGGGAATTCAACTGGGATTGCACTGAATCTATAGATGACTAGAAAATTGACAGTGATATCTACCAGGAAGCAATTTATTGTCACATTCGTGTCTCATTCAGACTCACATGGTCCAAACTGGTCACACCTGTTACCAGTCTACGAGAAAGGATTTAGATCAGATAAGAACTTATCAGCCGGGTATAGTTCTGTTCAAAGGAGAACGTAATGTCTATTTAAATAGCCATCCAGGAACGACTGTCTTTGATCTACAAAGTGATGACAGCTGGGGTGAAAGGAGACACAATCCCCACTGTGGACGTGAGGTTCACTTTCCTTAGAAGCTCTAAGCACATAGGAGCTAATGTCTCTTGTAATAACTTCATAGGCACAGTATCTAGGGCTCCTTTCAGAGATATGCCACCTCACTAAATGAAGCCCAAAGTTAAGGCTTTCCTCCAGTAATTTATAATACTTCTCGGGTAGAGGCAATAAGCTAATTGCTTGGGGTTACAATTATCAAAAACAGTCCCTGGTGGCTCAGATGGTAAAGAATCTGCCTGCAATGCAGGAGACCTGGATTGGAGCCCTGAGTTGGGAAGATCCCCTGGAGGCGGAAATGGCAACCCACTCCAGTATTCCTGCCTGGAGAATTCCATGGACAGAGGAACCTGATAGGCTACAGTTCATGGGGTCACAAAGAGTCAAACACAACTGAGCAACCAACACTTTCACTTTCACAATTATCACATCACTGGTGCTTCAACTCTTTCACATTTCTAAGGGAGAAGAGCCAGAAAACTGCAGAAATCTCATAATTGTTTGTATTTCTAATAAAGTTTCATTGTAGTTAGATACATGCTCTGTTCTGAGAACAAATTTAGGTTCTAACACAGAAGGAAAAAGGATTTTACTTAAAATGCATTCGAAGGCACATGAACAATATTAAGTCTTTCTAACAATGAGTGACTTCAATTTCCCCAGTCATTTATAGTTTCTTCCATTTCTTTCAGCAATGTTTGAAATCTTCAGGGTAAAAATCACACACACAATGTGTTCAATTTATTACTAAGTAGTTTATTATTTTGATGTTATTTCAGAGGACACTAACAATTTAAGAAACTCAGAAGTGAACAATTTACTACCACTGCAATTTGTATTTGTCCATACATCAGAAGCCCCTAAACAACTGCTATCATTTTTATTTTCAATAATTAATTGTAAAGAATTTATGAATAGAAGATATTCATAATTTCTATCACTGTTTATATTCCTAGTGTTCTTCAATCCTTTCCAAAGATCAAAATTTCTATTAGGCATTATTCTCCTAATGCTTATAGAATTTCCTCTGTCATTTCCTCCAGCGCAAGTTTGTTGAGATTAATTCTTCAAGTTCCATGTTCATTCTTGAAGTACACTGTATTAGCCAGGGTCCTCCAGAGAAACAGATCAGCAAGATATGTGTACATATATGAGACATTATGACGGACTGGCTCATGCAGTTATGGAAGCTAAGAAATTCCATCACCTGTCATCTGTGAACTGGAGGCCCAGAAAAAGCTGGTGTTGGAATTCTAATCCCAACCTGTAGTCCTGAGAACCAGGGGAGCCCAGCTCAAGTCCAAAGGCTTGAGGACCTAGTGAGGCCAATAGTTTAAAGTCCCAGTTCAAGTTCAAAGAACTCAGAAGCATGAGCACCAATTTTTGAGGAAAGAAGATGGATACTTCAGATCACGAAGGGAGCATAGTGCCCTCTCCCAATTCTGTGTTCTTTCTGGGTGCTCATGGAATTGTGTGATGCCCACCTGCAACGCTCAGGGTTGTCCCCATTACTCAGTCTCCCGTTCCAAATGCTAGTATCTTCCAGAAAACCCTCAGGGTCACACCCAGAAATCACATTTTATCAGTATTCTGAGCATCCCTTAGCCCAGTCAACTTGACACATAAAATTAACCATCACAGATATTTCTTCTGGATCTAGGAATTCAAGGTTTATGGGTTTTCTTACATTTTTTTATTTTATTTCCAATTCAACATTTTAAGGATGTTTTATTATTCCTCACAAGAAGTCAGGCATCGCTGATCATGTCTTCCTATTATTTTTTTTCTTCTCATGTCTCTCTTCTCTCTCTCTGCCTACTTTCAATATGTCCTTTTCTTTGGTTTTCAGCAAGTGATCATGATATGCTTAGATATGATTTTCTTCTTCTTATCCTGCTTGAGGATCAGTAAGAGTCTTTGATATGGAAGGTATTATTTTCTTCACTTTAAAACATCTTTGGCATTATTTATTTTGATATATCTTCAACCTCTTTTTCTCTCTCCTCCAATTTTGTAAATCTAAACAGATATATGTTATGCAACTGGATATTATCTCATAGCTTTTTAAGGTTTTGCTCAGCTGTTTTTTTTTCCCAATCATTTGGGCTTCCATTAGTTGATTCCTGTTTGCCTTTTTAAAGCTCATTGAACAAAAGATCTATTAAGTCCAACATTCTGCTAATCTCATCTAATAAACTGATGACTTTAAATATTGAATTTTTCAGTTCTAGGTTTCCATTTAGTCATTTTAATTGTTTTGTATTTCTCCTGACTATAATACAAAATTTAAGTGATAAAGAAATCTGAAAATCAAGGTTTCAGACTACAGAGAATATCTTCTATTTTTACCAACCATCCACTTCTCCTTCTTTGGGGCACTGCAGTTTTGCTTTGCAAAATTGCGTTTCTCCCATTTGAGTCAGGCTCACACTGTCTCAAAAGGCAGTCAGTCACTTTCTGAGCACAATGGCTGATTTAAGGCTGGGCTCATGTTCCATTCAGAACCAATGAGATGTGAGATTTTCTATAGGAATTCTGGGAAGGAGCTTCTCATTCTTGTGGAAGTTTAACCTAAGAGTCTGGAAAGTCTGGAACTGCTGATGCCACTTTGCTGCCATCAGGACACTGTTGACCTCCTGAGAATACAGCCAACAGACGGCTGGCACACTAGACAGGAACCAGTGCAGTTCGGGACTAAAGATGTTCCAAGGGAAGCTGGATACACAGCACAAGTCTCAACTTGATCTATGTTGCATGAGGCACTGCTGCTGCTGCTGCTAAGCCGCTTCAGTCATGTCTGACTCTGTGACCCCATAGACGGCAGCCCACCAGGCTCCCCCGTCCCTGGGATTCTCCAGGCAAGAACACTAGAGTGGGTAGCCATTTCCTTCTCCAATGCACGAAAGTGAAAAGTGAAAGTGAAGTTGCTCAGTCGTGTCCGACTCTTCGTGACCCCATGGACTGCAGCCCACCAGGCTCCTCCGTCCATGGGATTTTCCAGGCAAGAGTACTGGAGTGGGGTGCCATCGCCTTCTCCGGTATGAGGCAATAAATGCCATTTTAACCTAAGCCAATAAAGACTAACCTACTGGTAGCTCTGTTACCAGGTGAATTTAGGTCAGAGCTTTGTGAATGATACACAATGAAGTGTTAGTTGCTCAGTCATGTCCAACTCTTTGTGATCCCATTTACTGCAGGTCATCATCTCCTCTGTCCATGGGATTCTCCAGGCAAGAAAACTGGGTGGGTTGTCATTCCCTTCTCCAGGGGATCTTCCTGACTAAAGGATCAAACCCAGGTCTCCTGCATTGTAAACAGATTCTTTACCATCTGAGCCACCAGGGAAGACCAATGTATTATGAAATGTGTCATAAATGAGTGTAAACTATGCTTAATATTAATCTTTCCACCTTTAGGAAGGCCAGAAAAGACTTTCAGTCACTGGAGGCCCTGGGCTGGTCAGTTTTAGCCAATAATAGTCTTAACAGGCTATTCAGTTTTGTCATATGCATATCATTATCTTCTATCTGTACACTACTATGAAAATGTTTGTAAAGCACTGCCTTAAGCATTTAGTATATCTAACTTCACTTTTATATGAAAAATGAGAAAGAGATCTTTAATGGATTTTAAATCTATACCATTTTATGACTTCACATTGTCAGCTCTGTCTGCAAAATTTCAAGGGCAAAGTCTGAACATATATTGTACAAGCATGAAGGGAAAGGGGTCATGTCAACCCTAAAAGAAACAAATTAAAAGGCATAATTAACAAATGGAAAGACATTTAATGCACAACCCTGGAACACTCAGGGGGACTAGAGATGAGTTTGAAGAAAAATAATTCTAAAATGTAACAATGTCCTTCAGCTAAACCTACATGATCTGTGGCAGAGTCCAGGTCTGAGAAAATCCTACATCCCAAAGTCTTAAACTTGCCAAAGGTAGATACTCAGTCTAAAGCGCAGTGAACACTAAGGTTTCCATCATTTGAATAATACTCATCATTTTTTAAATAATTGCATTACCATGTGTAAAACAATTGCAAAAATAAAGGCAACAGCATTCAAATAGTCTACTACACAGGGCAAGGCATAGTTTGAAGGTGGTCATATCAAATTTCATGGAGAAAGACCCACTGTATGATGTGGGAAGAGATTTTAACCTATATGCTAACTCAACTCTGTCATTTTAAAGATGAGAAGGGCCATTCTCAATCTGATCATTTTCTGATGACCTACATAGGTTCTCTGGCCACTTTACCCTCCACCACGCACCCTGTAAGAGATCCCGTATTGTGAACAGAGGGGTTCCTTGGGAAGTAAACAGCATGTCCTATTTCTCTGGACCGTTTAGCTCTAGCCAGTCAGAGAATCATTATTTAAGTTGACATCTTTGTTTAATCTTCTTCTGATGCTAAGATATATCCAGCAGGGAATCAGATAAAAAGATCAAGCACAAAAAGGGGTTATAACAGCTCAGCCGGTGGTACCACTGCCTGTTCACTTTTCTCAGAAATAAGGACGTTGTTTCCATCCCATTACACTGAAGCTATAAAAAAGTTCCATAAGTAAATCTAGGGATTTCAGTGGGGGATTTAGGAAAAAAACAAACAAACAACAGGCATAGTGATTGCTGCTGTAAGCCAGCACTGCTGAGAAACTTGTTCCCAAAGGTATGATGACAGAGCTGGGACCCTTAAAAGCCGACAGATCTCGGAAATGTTCTAACATGTAGCACACGCATCTGTGCCTACACAGAAATCAGGAGAGGTGCCCTGGAAAGCTGGTCAGAGAAGCCATGTGACTTACTCAGCTGGCAAATCTGAAGTACCACCAGCTTCCTACATCTCCCATTTTTCATACTGACAGAAGACTGGAACAACTTTAGAAATTCAAGATCTGCTTACACCTTCAATAACCAGCTCACCAAACTCCGTAGTCTGGTATTTATCCCAGCATCCAGCTCACAGTAGGTAAATAATCTATCTTGATTGAGTATATTTAACACAAAAGTAAATAGCTTTGCCTTTAAGTTTTCCTTTTGCTTGTTTTATCTCAGGCTTATGGGATGGTCTTATTCAATAATTTCACAGTTTTTAAAATTCCTAAATTAAACTTGAAAAAGCAACTTCCTATATAGGTAGTTATTGTATAGGTAACCTTATCGTATAGGTAATCTTATCGTATAGGTAACCAATAATGCCAATTATGAGTATTCCATTAATTGATATGTGTAAATCATTCAAATAGTGCATGACACATATATAAGCATAAACAATTATTATAATCACAATTATTATTGACAGTACTATTATTATTATTCATGTTTGTAATTAATATAGATACCTTCATTCACGCCACACAGAAATCAAAGCAAACCTTTCTGATCAAATGAAGTCATGTGCTATATCATTCATTGATTAAGGTCCTCTCAAACTTGAAATCAAATAAGGAAAGTCAACATTAAGCACACTCTGGCTGAACTACATTTTAATGAGTTCAATAACCATATACTGATTACTTATGTGCCAGACACTGTGCTAAGACCCATTTGAGAAAGAATGAAGGAAGGAATAAGCAGTAAGAGATGAGACTGAAGTTTCCTAGAAGAGTAATGGAAAAGGTAAAACACTTTTTATTTTTTTAACATCCTGTATCAATGCCAGAAGCGGGAGACTTAGGTATTTCAGGTTTGATAGCTGAGTGAGATATATTGTCCTTCTTACAAACTAGATCTTCTGTATATGCCAACATTTAACCATATATTAATAGTTACATATAATTAATTATTATATATAATTCCATCATCCATATTTCAAACTACTGCAATGTCTTCTTGTAAATAAAAAAATATTTTTGAGGTTGGAGACTATAAATCAGTAGGTTAAATTTACTCCCAACAGATATATTTATTGGGTGCATTTTAAAATTGGGAGCTTTAAGATTTAAAAACAATAACCTAAATGTCCATCAACAGAGGAATTGATAAAGAAGATATGGAACATGTAGACAATGGAATATTACTCATCCACACAAAGCAACAAATCTGTGTCACTTGCAGAGATGAGGATGAACCAAGAGTCTATCATACAGAGTGAAGTCAGAAAGAGCAAAACATATATTGTACATTATTGTTTATACATGGAATTTACAGAAATGTTCCAGATGAACTTATCTGCAAAGCAGAAAGAGAGACACAGGAGTAGAGAAAAAACGTAATGGATACGAAAGGGGGAAGAAGGGGTGGGATGAAGTGGGAGATGGGGACTGACATATACACACTACTGATACTATGCATAAAATATGTAACTAATGAGAACCTACTGTATAGCACAGGGAACCCTACTCTGCACTATAGTGACCTAAACGGAAAGGAAATCTAAACATGCATGGATTTACTGATGCTAAAGCTGAAACTCCAATACTTTGGCCACCTCATGCGATGAGTTGACTCACTGGAAAAGACTCTGAAGCTGGGAAGGATTGGGGGTGGGAGAAGGGGACGACAGAGAATGAGATGGCTGGATGGCATCACTGACTCGATGGACATGGTTTGAGTGAACTCCAGGAGTTGGTGATGGACAGGGAGGCCTGGCGTGCTGTGATTCATGGGGTCGCGGAGAGTCGGTCATGACTGAGCGACTGAACTGAACTGACTGATAGCTGATTCTGCCTTCAATCATTCTTCAGTCTTCAAGACTGAAGCCAGGAGGAGAAGGGGACAACAGGGGACAACAGAGGATGAGACGGTTGGATGGCATCACTGACTCGATGGACATGAGTTTGAGCAAATTCCGGGAGTTGGTGATGGACCGGGAAGCCTGGCATACTGCAGTCCATGGAGTCTCAAAGATTCGGATATGACCGAGCAACTGAACTGAACTGATAGCTGATTCACTTTGCTGTACAGCAGAAACTAATAACATCATAAAGCAACTGTACTTCGATTTAAAAATTTAATTAAAAAATATGTCTAGATGCTTTAAAAAATTTCAGGATGTGGCAGTAGAGGGCTTGCATGGCCACAATCAGCTGAAGGGAAATTTTTGTCATTGTTTAGTTGCTAAGTTGTGTCCAAATCTTTTGTGATCCCATAGACAGACTGTAGCCCGCAGGCTCCTGTGTCCGTGGGATTTCCCAGGCAAGAATACTGGAGTGGGTGGGCACTTCCTTCTCCAGGGGAATCCTCCCAACCCAGGGGTTGAACCTGCATCCCCTGTGTCTCCTGCATTGGCAGGTGTATTCCTTACCACTGAGCCACTAAGGAAGCCCTGAAGAGGAATAGCAGCCCCCTTATTTAGAAAAGGTTTGTCCTCTATACCGTGTCAGAGCCCTACCGCTCCCCCCATGAATGTGCATGCACTGAACTCACTTCACTGTCTTATATCACCTGTTCAGTCCATCCAAACATCAGAGACTGTGACCTCTGCCCTAGATCCATAGATTTCTAATATCCCCCTCAATGACCATGATGCAATGCAAAGTTAATGAACCTTCAATGCAGGGCTTCTCACTAACACAGCTCCTTGCAAGGTCCTTCACCTTATTTTATATCTGTGTCTATACCACTATCAGCATTTATTTTATGAGGCCTCCCACCACCAGAACTAAGTTTCAGTTCCATACCACCAAGATCTGCCTCTGCTGTCTCTAAGAGATTGTCAAACTAGAATGAAAAACTCACCACCACCAACAAAAAAAAACCCATGCTGAAAGACTGCTGCCCCTTCTAACTCACAGATGTTTGATGGAAATCCACTGGGAAGAGTGGATATCTGCTCTTATTAGGCACTATCTCTAGCAGGGTATGGAGAATTAATTGATAAAATGATAGAGTGTCTTTATTTCAGGATGCTTGTTAAAATCTGGGTGATTGCTTGCAGCAAAAAGTAATTGAAAATGTGATCAAAAGTTACAGTCAGGCTACTTGGTACAGTGTGTGATGCTCTGATTTCAGAAGAAGGGCAGAACTAACTTCTGAATTGAAGCCTTGAGAGAAACCCTCATGCTGAAAGAAATAGCACAAAGCCTTAACCCCTGTGTTTCTTGCTCTCAGGAAATGAACAGTATCTCTTGGGAGTCCTCAGGAAAATTCTCTAGATTAAAAGAACAAAAAGGTCCTCCTCTACCTACAGTGCCCAGGGTCAGAAATTATGTTCTTAAGAGATGGTGGTGTGAGTTATGGATATTTAGGAGGATGTTCATAGAAAATTCAAGGGCTTGGAAAGGAGACTCCGAGAGTAGAAATTAACCTAGAGGGTTAAGTCTCAGGAAGGTTCTGCCTCTGTTGAACTCCACAAAACCTAGAATCAAGCCAAAGCAGAAAAAGCCAAAATAAAGGCAGAACTGATACAAAACAGTATCACAGACTTCAGATCAGGACTTCAGCAAACTATGGCCCACAGAGTATTGTCTGGATTCTGTATATAACATTTTCTTGGCACAGCAACATCCATTCATTTATATATCAACCATGGCTATGTTTACACTGCAACAGCACACGCCAGTAGCTGTTACAGAAGTTGTGTGACCCTTTGAGATAAAGTCTGCCCACACAAACTCCTATTCATATCATTGCTTCACTTAAATTTGGACAGGTATGAGAATAGCAAGGAGAGATAAGAAAGCCTTCCTAAGTGATCAGTGCAAAGAAATAGAGGAAAACAACAGACTGGGTAAGACTAGAGATCTTTTCAAGAAAATTAGAGATACGAAGGGAATATTTCATGCAAAGATGGGCACAATAAAGGAATGGTATGGACCTAACAGAAGGAGAAGATATTAAGAAGAGGTGGCAAGAATACACAGAAGAACTATATCAAAAAGATCTTCATGACCCAGATAACCACGATGGTGTGATCACTCACCAGACATCCTGGAGTGTGAAGTCAAGTGGGCCTTAGGAAGCATAACCACAAACAAAGCTAGCGGAGGTGATGGAATTCCAACTGAGCTATTTCAAATCCTAAAAGATGATGCTGTGGAAGTGCTGCACTTGACATGCCAGCATATGTAGAGAACTCAGCAGTGGCCACAGGACTGGAAAAGGTCAGTTTTCATTCCAATCCCAAAGAAAGGCAATGTCAAAGAATGTTCAAACTGCTGCACAATTGTACTCATCTCACACACTAGCAAATTAATGCTCAAATTTCTCCAAGCTAGGCTTCAACAGTACGTGATCTGAGAACTTCCAGCTGTTCAAGCTGGATTAAGAAAAGGCAGAGGAACCAGAGATCAAATTGAAAATATCCACTGGATCATAGAAAAAGCAAGAGAGTTCCAGAAAGACATCTACTTCTGCTTTATTGCCTACACCAAAGCCTTGACTGTGTGGATCGCAACAAACTGTGGAAAATTCTTAAACAGATGGGAATACCAGACACTGTACCTGCCTCCTGAGAAATCTGTACTCAGGTCAAGAAGCAACAGTTCGAATGGGACATGGAACAATAGACTGGTTCCAAATTGAGAAAAGAGTATGTCAAGGCTATATATTGCCACCCTGCTTATTTAATTTATATGCAGAGTACATCATGCAAAATGCCAGGGTGGTAGAAGCACAAGCTGGAATCAAGATTGCTGGGAGAAATATCAAACCTCAGATATGCAGATGACACCACCCTTATGGCAGAAAGTGAAGAAGAACTAAAGAGCCTCTTGATGAAAGTGAAAGAGGAGAGTGAAAAAGTTGGCTTAAAACTCAATATTCAGAAAACTAAGATCATGGCATCTGGTCCCATCACTTCATGGCAAACAGACAAGGAAACAATGTAAACAGTGAGAGACTTCATTTTCTTGGGCTCCAAAATCACTGCAGATGGTGACTGCAGCCATGAAATTAAAAGGTGCTTGCTCCTTGGAAGAAAAGCTATGACCAACCTAGACAGCATACTAAAAAGCAGAGACATTACTTTGCCAACAAAGGTCCATCCAGTCAAAGCTATGGTTTTTCCAGCAGCCATGTATGGATATGAGAGTTGGACCATCAAGAAAGCTGAGCATCGAAGAACTGATGCTTTTGACATTTGGTGTTGGTTTAGACTCTTGAAAGGCCCTTGGATTACAAGGAGATCAAACTAGTCAATCCTAAAGGAAATCAGTCCTGAGTATTCATTGGAAGGAATGATGCTAAAGCTGAAGCTCCAATACTTTGGCCACCTGATGAGAAGAACTGACTCACTGGAAGAGACTCTGATGTTGGGAAAGATTGAAGGCAGCAGGAGAAGGGGACAACAGAGGATGAGATTGTTGGATGGCATCACCAACTCAATGGACGTTGAGTTTGAGCAGGCTCTGGGAGCTGGTGATGGACAGGGAGGCCTGGAATGTTACAGTCCACGGGGTTGCAACGAGTGGGACATGACTAAGTGACTGAACTAAACTGAGAAGGAACAGTGATAGGAGAAATTTCCCTTACTCAGAACCTATCATATTTTGGATACTGGGCTACATGCCAGATGAAAGTTATTCATTTCATACTTATAATCAGTCAAAAGTAGGATTAATCATATTGATATTTTACATAGGAGCAAACTTCCACACCTAGAAAAAGAAACTTTCCACACAATTTGAAGAATGCTGTGTTGGACATCATTTTGATCCACTTCTGTAGTGTGAGCAATATATCCTTTAATACTGTAGGGGTGGATTTTGAAGAGAAGAAATGGGGTTTTATGTTTTGGTTTTTTTCCCCCTACCACCTGGAGTGGCCTCAAATTGCAAAGGACAGAAAAAGAGTAACTGTCTAGCAGACATTCCATGGGATCCCCAGCAAAGACTACTTAAAGGTGAAGATTTCTTAAGACTACTGCTAAACATCAACATCAGAAAGGGATTGGGGACAAGAGAAGGGTCAAAAGGGAAAGGTTAGGGGCCTCAGGATTCTGCTTAAATTCAAGTGCTGACCCTAGTGACCCAGTGACTGGGGCAAGAAGCCTCCTCTGCATGTGAATGGAGATAAAATACTGTTCTCTGAAATTCACTGATGACCAAATGAGTGAACTTTGTCCTCACAGGCTTGTACATGAATAAGCCCTTAATTATTCCTTTTTAAAAATTAACAGCATTGGTGCCTTGTGTGGCTGAGAAGGAAGGATAAAAGAAAGAGAGCTCCCTGTATCAGAGAGCTCCCTGAATCAGAGAGCTGTTGCTGTGTAACGAACACCCCAAAGCAAAGTGGCTTGAAACGACAGGCATTTATTGTTGCTCAGGAATCTGTGTGTGGTTTGCCAATCTGGGCCGGGCATGGCTGCCCTTTTAGGACTGGAACATGGGTCTATAATCAGCTGAGTAACAGGCTGGGACTGGATGTTCTAGGAAAGGTACGGCTCATCTGCCTGGTGGGTGGCTGGCTCATATCCTGACAAGTGTAGTAAGTGAGCACTGGATTTCTTTTCATCCAAAAGGCCCATCTAAGCTTGCTGCTAAGGCATCTGGGCAGAGTTCAAAGACAGAAAGTAAAAGAAGGCAATGCCTCTTGCTAGCACTGGAAACTAGCATATTGTCTATATTTCCAACACAGTCTAATGGTCAAAGCAGGTCACCAGGGCAGCCCATATTCAAGCAGTGGGAAAAATTCTCTCTCTTGATAAGAGTTGCTATCAAGTCACATTGCCTGAAGCAAGGCCAGGGGAAGGCACAAAATATTATAACTACAATCAATCCTCCACACCTCCTCCTTTTCCTTCTTTTGAAAAAGGAAAATGCTTATATCCATCCACATCTGTAGTAAAGATAAAATGAGACAAGATATTTTAAAAGATCTAAGTACTATGTGGCACATTCTAGGCACCCAGTAAGGAAATCTTGCTGCCTTTGCTGTATCGATCTAATTTATGCACTATGATTCATTCAAATATTTTCTAAGTAGGTTGTATTTTTCCTTTCAAAGAAATTCTGAGCTCCAGATAGAGTTAATTCTGGGTGAGGAACAAATTATATGTATATTCTTCTCACCTAGATGAGAAATGATGACTATTATCTGTGTAGCAGCTCAAAAATAGGCTATGTCTCCACTGAGAGTTGAATGCATTTGCACCTTTCCTGTGACAGTGGTACACAGAGAAGCAAGATAGAAATGCAAGACAAGGAATGCACTGTGCTTTGCTGGGAAGGGTCTGCTTGGTGACCAAGGTCGAATGTCTGGATGTGCAGGTGTAACTCTGTGTCACAGTCCTTGAGGACTGGAGATGAAGCCCACTCAATACTTGAGCAGCATGGACAGCCTGGGAGTGCTGACCAGCACTGCCATCCATGTAGGTGGTGGCCAAGTTATTAGCATAAACATTTCTTCAGAGAAGCTTAAGAAGCAGAAGAGTCTGTACCCACCCGTGTACAGAGAATGCTGTTTCAAATATACTGAGGGACTTGGCTTACATATTAGGAGCTGAAAAACACTATTTATAGGAGCAGAAAATTACAGAAGCACAATGCATGAAGGACTATTACAAATACCTAGGACATCCACATCTAAATAGAAGGGAAGAAAAGCACTGGCTGTTCCTGCTGTTTACCGCCTAGCTGATTAGTAGCAACAAGCAAGGTAGCATCAGTTTAAAGTGAAAGGCTTTAAAACCTGGTAATCTAACTTAAAGACTGAAAATTGTATTCTAATAAGGGAGGTGCTTAGATACTAATTAGGTATCAACATGGATCTAGAGTAGGGTCACATAAATGAATATTATGAAGAGTTCAGTCTTGTTATAGGCAGTACACAGAAAGATGAATGTCATATTTCAGGGGCTGGGCCTAAGATGGGTTTGAAAAAAAAACAAAAAACTTCTAAGAGTTTAATGAAAGAATCTTTGATCTGACTCCTTTCAAGAATATTAAAGAGGAAAGCAAAACATCATTTCTAATGGACAGTATATACTGGAAAAAGGTCACAAAACTTTTTCATATCTGTTAGGTTAACAATTATCCCTCAATAATTATTTTAGGATTTTTTGAAAATCCCAATGGTTGCACTATTTTGCAACCAAAGAGTGTCTGTAACCTAATGTTTCATTTCCTCAAAACATAAAGAAAATATCATCTTTTAGTGTTGACAGGAAAAAAAAATGTGGAAAAAAGTATTTTCCCCCCGAGAAAGGTTATCACACTGTGTCATACAAAGAATCAATCTTAGATACTTGATACATGTGTAATTTATGGACATTTGTTAAAGGATGATTTTATTGAGTGTGTTCTTATGACTAGGGCCAATGCTAAGTACTTTATGAGCATTCTCTTATCACAATCATACAAGGATTCTATGATATGGATACTGTTATTACTGGTTAAGAGCCTGAGGCCCAGAGACATAAATAACTCATCAAAAGAGGTGCTGATGGTAAATGGTGGAGAGGGGAACCCAAACCAGGCAGTCGGAATTCACTTTATCCACTAAAAGTTTTTTTTTTTTTTTAACATTTTTAATTTTATACTGGAGTATAGTTGATTATGGGCTTCCCAGGTGGCACAGTGGTAAAGAATCTGCCTGTCAATGCAGGAGATGCAAGAGACCTGTGTAGGTTAGATTCCTGGGTCAGGAAGATCCCCTGGAGTATGAAACGTCAACCCGCCTCAGTGTTCTGGCCTGGGAAATCCCATGGCCAGAGGAGCTGGTGGACTACGTACACGAGGTCGCAAGAGCTGGCCATGACTGAGTACGCACATGCGCACACACAGTTTACTGTTCAGTTCAGTTCAGTTCAGTCGCTCAGTCGCGTCCGACTCTTTGCGACCCCATGAATCACAGCACGCCAGGCCTCCCTGTCCATCACCAACTCCCGGAGTTCACTCAGACTCATGTCCATCGAGTCGGTGATGCCATCCAGCCATCTCATTCTCTGTCATCCCCGTCTCCTCCCGCCCCCAACCTTTCCCAGCATCAGAGTCTTTTTCAGTGAGTCAGCTCTTCGCATAAGGTGGCCAAAGTATTGGAGTTTCAGCTTTAGGATCAGTCCTTCCAATGAACACCCAGGACTGATCCCCTTTATGTTGGACTGGTTGGATCTCCTTGCAGTCCAAGGGACTCTCAAGAGTCTTCTCCAACAGTTCAAAAGTATCAGTTCTTCGGTGCTCAGCTTTCTTCACTGTCCAGCTCTCACATCCATACATGACCACTGGAAAAACCATAGCCTTGACTAGTTGACTGTAGGTAATTATTAATACTAATGAAGCTGCTGCTGCTGCTGCTGCTAAGTCGCTTCAGTTGCGTCCGACTCTGTGTGACCACATAGACGGCAGCCCACCAGGCTCCTCTGTCCCTGGGATTCTCCAGGCAAGAACACTGGCGTGGGTTGCCATTTCCTTCTCCAATGCATGAAAGTGAAAAGTGAAAAGTGAAAGTGAAGTCACTCAGTCGTGTCCGACTCTTAGTGACCCCACGGACTGCAGCCTACTAGGCTCCTCCAACCATGGAATTTTCCAGGCAAGAGTACTGGAGTGGGTTGCCATTGCCTTCTCCGACTAACGAAGCAGGTATATATTTTCTGATGAATCTCAGAATGCATGCTAGAAAGTCAAATTTGGTTTCCATTTCTAAAACTTACTTTATTTTTCAAAACTTTATTAAAGCATTCAGTTCAGTTCAGTCACTCAGTTGTGTCCAACTCTTTGCGACCCCTTCTGATTAAATATGACATAGTTTCATTTTTCTAAATTCCATTGCAATTTGCATCAGGATTCCTGTTCTTTAGCTATTATAAGGGTTTCTACTTTAGACATTTAAAACTGTTATGGTATGCTTGGGTTTCCCTGACAGCTCAGATGGTAAAGAATATGCCTTCAATGTGGGAGAGTGGGTTCAAAACCTGGGTTGGGAAGACCCCCTGGAGAAAGGAATTGCAACCCACTCCCATATTCTTGCCTGGAGAATTCCGTGGACAGAGGAGCCTGGTGGGTTACATACAGCCTATGGGGTCACAAAGAATCAGACATTACTGAGTGACTAATATACACACATACAGCACATTTATAGGATACACTTCTGGAAGTGGAATTTATGGGTCATCATGTGTGTGCAGTTGTAATTTTAATAGATATTGCTGAACTGCCTTGCAAAGAGCTTGTGTGATTTACTCTCCCCCTCCACAGTGTCTGATGATGCCTGTTCTTCTAAATCTTACAATAAATGCAAAATGGTAACTCAATATGCATGTTTGAATTATGGATCACATAAACATCTAATTCACATGCCTGTGTGCTCAGTTGGGTTTGACCCTTTGCGACCCCATGGACTATAGCCCACCAGGCTCCTCTGTCCATGGGATTTCCCAGCAAGAATACTGGAGTGGGTTACCATTTCATACTCCAAGGGATCTTCCTGATCCAGGGATCAAACTCATATCTCCTGTATCTCCTGCACTGGCAGGCAGATTCTTTAACACTTGAGCCACCTGGGAAGCCCATGAACATCTAAAACAATAATTGAAAGGCACTTGAAAAAAAAATGTGTAACAAATATTAAACTATGGTGAAACTAAAATTAGGATCCGCAGGGAGAAATTGCAGGAAGAAAACTTAACATGTTCCAAAATCCTTAAAAATATCACGAACCACTTTAGGATATGATAAATTGCTCACGGTGCGAAGTATTCAAGAAAAGATGAGGTAGTCTCTCAAAAGGAATATTGAAGCTAAGAAGACATTAAATAATAGTGGGAAGGGGGTGGATTTGATGGCCTCCCTTCAGCCAAGAAATTCCATGGAAATTCCATCATCCAGTTTACTCACTGCAGTTTGGAGTCATTTTGTAAAAGGAAGGTCCTGACTTGATCAAAAGTCATGATACTTGTGAAAACTTAATAGAGCAGTTCTAGCCATTTCACACTTTTCTTGCCTCCAGGACAATGTCTCCCACATAATGGATATTCATTAAGTACCCATTGCTCTATTGCTTATAGTTTGTACAATTACAAAAAGATCATAGAGTCTTTCAAAACTCCTATTACAAATTTTTATTCTCCTTGCACAGATTAAATAAGGTGGAAGACTTTAAGAAACTTTAATTACAATAGCTGGTACAATCTGATATCATAATCATAACTATATTTTTATCCAAATTCTATCCACACATTTTCCAGCAATTATAGCAGTGCTTCCTTCCCCCTGTATTAGAGAATTAGTCATTGATGTTTAATCAGGGGAAGGATCATAATTAATCAAAGTGCCCATTTAGAAGAACTTGCCAGTGGTCAGGAAGACTTTTTAGCCTTACGACAAATCTTATCTTGGAAAGCTGAAATAAGCAGATTAAATAAATTGTGCTTTCTCAATTCAAAATGTAATTCTCTAACTTCAATTACAAAGTTTTCCAGAATTCTAAACTAGGACATATATATTCTAGTCTCTATTTCAATACACATAATCAGATTCTGAAGCAAAAAAAAAAAAAAAGTCAGAACCAAAACTCAGTAACAGCTTTAAATTTGTTCAACACAGAATTATTTTAACATTACTCTCCCTATAGTTGTGAAAATAAGAATCTGTATTCAGACAAGCTCTTAATTTACTGAGAAATCCCATTAGGGTACTCATGTGTCTCAATAAACATCCAGAATTCACTGTCATCTGAAGATTGAGAGAAAGGAGTCACCTAGAAAGGACTGTTACAATGCTAAGTCAGGAGGCTGAAAGTCCATCCTAAGCAACCAAAATTGAGTCCATGAGGCTTTGAGTTAGAGTCTTAACTTGGCTTCTTAGTGGTTGTAGAGTCTTCATCTGCAAACTGTCACGAATAAAAATAGCTACTGCAGTCAGGTAGATGAGCAGACAGATTGACCTTTAATAATGATAACTGACAAACCACTCTACGTAGTGTTTCAGTTCAGTTCAGTTCAGATCAGTCGTGTCCGACTCTCTGCAACCCCATGAATCACAGCACGCCAGGCCTCCCTGTCCATCACCAACTCCCGTAGGTCACTCAAACTCATGTCCATCAAGCTGGTGATGCCATCCAGCCATCTCATTCTCTGTCGTCCCCTTCTCCTCCTGCCCCCAATCCCTCCCAGCATCAGAGTCTTTTCCAGTGAGTCAACTCGTCGCATGAGGTGGCCAAAGTATTGGAGTTTCAGCTTTAGCATCAGTCCTTCCAATGAACACCCAGGATTGATCTCCTTTAGAATGGACTGGTTGGATCTCCTTGCAGTCCAAGGGACTCTCAAGAGTCTTCTCCAACACCACAGTTCAAAAGCATCAATTCTTCGGTGATCAGCTTTCTTCTGGCACATGGCAAATGCCTCCACATATTAGTTTTTCATCACATCACTGTAAGAGAGTCCCACAAACATCTCTCATGAATTACAAGCACTTCAAAATGACACTGACTGATTCATATCCCTTCCAAACAAACCGACTCTGAGAGATCCTTCCCTTTTCACTCATCTACTGCCCTCTGATACTTCAGTCCACTTTCTTCCACTTCCATCTAGATTACTGTCATCTGGTCTGGTCTAGAAAAGTCCATAGTAGGAAAAGGGAAGGTAAATGCTCAGACTTTATCTCCCTGCTTTTCATCATATCTCTGCTCCAACTTCTATGATAAAAAGCTTACTCTGTTATGATGAATATATCCCAGTATGCACTTGTTCAAACTCATAGAATGTACAGTACTAGAATGAATGAATCATCAAGTAAACTATGGACTTTGGGTGATTATAATTGGCTCAGAGGTTAAAGTATCTGCCTCCAATGCGGGGGACCTGGGTTCGATCCCTGGGTTGGGAAGATCCCCTGGAGAAGGAAATGGCAACCCACTCCAGTATTCTTGCCTGAAGAATCCCATGGACAGAGGAGCCTGGTAGGCTACAGTCCATGGGGTCGCAAAGAGTCGGACACAACTGAGCGATTTCACTTCACTTCACTTCACTTCAATGTGTCATTGTAAGTTCACCAATTGTAAAAAACATACCACTCTGGTTAGGGATGTTGATAATTGAAGAGGCTACTCATGTATGAGAGCAAGAGGCAGATGGGAAAATTACATCTTCTCAGTTTTGCTGTGAGCCTAAAACTTGTCTTTATAAAGTCTAAAAGAATTGAAAGCATTAATCAAATAAGAAAAAGCTCAGTCTGACTTGGAAAAGTTGCCCTATATTTTGTGAAAAATTGATGTATATTTTGGTTCAATGCAGAGCCAACATTGTGGATTTGGCATTTTTTTTAAAACAAGATCTAAGTGAGAAAAGATGTTGGAAGAGACTCTCCCCATCTTCAGGAGAGAGCTTTCTCATGCCTCTGCACTGTGCACATATGCTTCTGTCTCCTTTCTGTATCATCACTTCTTGAACCACCTACTTGTGCATCAGAAGCATCTCAAATGTAACCACATCCATAAAGTCTTTCCTTCCTGCTTCCTTACAGTCAATCACTTACTCCTCTGTATGACGTGATTATCTCTGATACACTTCTGTTCAGTGTGGTCCTGTAGTTATTTGTTCACATCTGTCTCGTCCAGCAGCTCACGGGGTTTGGGGTTCCTTTCTATCACCGGCACCTGGTGCAGCATGCCTGGTATAGGCTGGGTCCTGATAAACGGTGAACTGAGGCACTGCCCCACTAGAGGGCAGTGTTAAGGGGGCAGATTTAGAACCTGATTGCTGGTTAAATCCAAATCTGCCTCTTCCTAATTGGGGAATCTTGGGTAGTTACTCAAACACCAAACGCCTTAGTTTTCCCATCTGTAAACAGATGATTGTATCTGTCTCACAGACAGGTTGTAGGATTAAATAAATGAGTGCACGGAGAGTCCTTAGTTCAGTGCCTCCCACGTAGGAAGAGTTCAGTAAACGCCACCTGCTTTGGTGATTGCTGTCTCTGCAGTCGTTATGGTGATGTGCCTCTACAGATCCCTCACGTCACTGCCCAGGAAGATCCCAGCAAAGATGCTTCCATTGGTTAGCCTTGGAACTTGGCCAATACACAAGGTGTTCCAGAAGGGAAAAAATACACACCCAATTAAAAAATGACTTCAGATAAAAATATTTTTGAATGCCATCTGTTCATATGCTCATATGGCCAATTTGATGAAATTCTAAGGAAATATTTAAGTGCTGATATTGTATTATGGGACACTTTTCAATTGGTTACTGAGCTTATCTGAACAATTTTTGTAGGGCACATGTTCTTTGGATGGGTTATGTATGGAGCAAGAAAACTGACTGAAAGCCAAGAATCACTAACCCACTTGCCAAATGCTTAATTCAGGCCCTAGAACCTTCCAAAAGGAGGGGTGACATCCAGACATTTGGCTTCCTTGCAGTACTACCCACCAGAGTCCTCCTCTCTGTCTTCCCACTCCCCATAATACTTACACAATTTGTGAGAACTCCATAGTTAAGCCTATTGCTGGGAAGGTTTTCAGTGCTGATGCACATAAGGAATGAATGGGTGGGTATAAGTACTGTTTTGTGTGGTTCAGTTGAGGTGGTAATGACTCATATCACCATCTCCCCACTAAAAGATTCATAAATGGACCACAAGGGTCTTGAGCAATAGCCAATTCCCAGAATTACTCCGACATTCACAACCTGGTTCACTCCATTATTTTTTCCCCTGAGGCATGCTTAATGCTATCTGTAAAATTTTTTTAACACATATTTTAAGTTTTTTCAGACTACTGTCTAACACAAATGCTGTTCATATAACATATATGTGTATATATATATATGTGTGTGTGTGTGTGTGTATATATATATATATATATGTTCTTACACAAACAAAATCTCTTTGAAAGTTCCTTCAAGCACTGGCCCATATGCAAATTCTATTGTATGACTGAGTTTCTCCTTATCTTCCACTGCTCTCATTAAGTTCGGAGGAATCTTGGACATTTATAAGAGAAGCACCAAAATTTTACCAAATGCCTCCTACTGAAAAATGAACCTTAACTCAGAGCTGAACACTAAGGAGCAGTTCTGGCACATACTTAATCAGATGACAATGATTCATGTAACTTCTATGGAAGGCAACCTGGTGACCTCTGATAGAGGATGCAAAAACAAAAAAACAAAAAACAAAACCCCTACATTATATGATCTTGGCTTCTCTTAAGATATGTATTACTTTAAAATGATAAGCATCTTCATGGTGCCTTTTCTATATTAATTCTTAATTCAAGTGCTGGGTATAACATTGTGCTTGTTTTTGTTCTAAAATCTGTGAACCTGTATTTATATCACTATTAACTGGATCAGTTTGAATAGGTGACTTCTTTGCTACGTAAGGGTTCAAGTAGAAGGCGGGAAACTGCTGATGCATGGAGTCTAGAAACATAAAGAAGCATTAAACATCTGTCAGCCAGAGAAACAGTGTGTCTAGGGGAAGCTGAGTGGGGGATGGGAAGAAGCTCACTTGTTTTCTCTCTTTCTCCCACTGCTACTGTTCTTCTCCAGAGAGAACTTCCCCTTAAAATCCATCCACTCTTCATTTTTTTTTTGCACTATATTCAAGCCACCTCAACATCTTACAAAATCCTATTGAGTCTACTAGTCAGTACAGTGGATAAATGATCAGTATTTTCACATGTAGATGAAAGACAGTTTACAGAATACTCACTGAGTGTTTGGCTTTGAACCCACTTCTACATGGAAGAAACTGGACAATTTTATTAACTCTCTGTATCTCAGTTTCCTCAGTTCTAAGAAGGAAATGATGAGTCTACCTCATAGGGTCATTAAGAAGATTGAATGAATTAATGCATGTACATGTTTAAATGAATATCCCTTAGTTAATGCTCAAAAGGCTATCTATGGTAAATATATTGATAGTTCTATACAGTAAGCTGTCTCTCATTTGTCTGCTTCACTGTCATAAATTTTAAGGCTAGAAGGTAAATACAAGACCATGCATTCTCCCGCACCACCCCTCAGATTAATAATTGAGCCCAGGAGTATTATGAGACCTCTTCTAAGGGGTCATACGAAGTGAAGGGTGAGTCGTTCAGTTGTGTCTGACTCTTCGTGACGCCGTGGACTGGAGCCCTCCAGGCTCCTCTCTCCATGGAATTCTCCAGGCAAGAACACTGGAGTAGGTTGCCATTCCCTTCTCCAGGGAATATTTCCAACCCAAGGATGGAACCTGGGTCTCCTGCATTGCAGGCAGATTCTTTACCATCTGAGCCACCATTAGGGAAATTACTCAATCTACTTATTCTCACCCCATGAATCCTTCCAGTGAACGATGCTATGAAGCTAAAAGAAAATTCTGATTTCTATTCCTTTGGGGTAAAAATACACAGTTACTATTGTCATTTGTCAAATTTTTAGGTAAAAGTATTAATCTGTGTGCTGTGTGCTTCATCACTCACTTGTGTCCAAATCTTTGTGACCCCAAGGAGTGGAGCCTGCCAGGCACCTCTGTCCATGGGGACTCTCCAGGCAGGAATACTGGAGTGGGCTGCCATGCCCTCCTCAAAAGTATTAATATATCACCCTAGTCAACAGGGGCTTGACCACACCTTCATCTTATCATGATCAAAGCTACTATCATTTCCTGTTCTGGATATTTAAATCATAGATACCAATACCATCCACACCAAGAAAGGCAAAATATGGAGGTATTAAGTAATACAACCTACTTCATAGCAGAGCCATGATTAAAAGCCAGAATATATGATTCTAAATTCCTTGAGCTTCTTGTGGAAATGACTCCACAATGAGAGTGGAGAACATGGCCATGGAGTCCTCTGTTATTCTTGCCTGTCAAGTGTCCATTTCCACTTTTTTGGGGAAAAGCCCATTAGATTATGATTTGGGAAACTCCCCCTCTCCTTGTGGAAACATTCTTAGTGCAGTGAGTGCTGGGCATGGTGGCCTCACGACGGCCTCCGCTGCTGTGCAAAGGATGGGAACATGATCCAAGCTAGGCGAATCATTCACCCTTGCCCAAGAATTTAATTTTTTATTTCAACTATGCAGGATTTAGAGGAAATTCTCCTTAAACAAGGGTTCAAGACTGGATTCCTGAAGATGCTGTATGCTGAAATCCCTACATCCTGTTTCCCTACTAATAAATTAAGTTTTTGCTAGTGTTAATTAGAATCAGTATCTATTTCTTACTGCCAAAACCTCTGTAACTTACATATACCTGGGCATTTACCTTAAACATAGCTATACTGAGTGTCTGCTGTCTTAATTGATATAATACCCAGCATCAACCTTTATCAGCACTTCTCCTCATCTATTCTTGGTCCACATGCTTCAGCTATAAGGTCAGTGATGGAAATAGGACATAAATTTGTTACATCAGCGCTAAAGACAGCTATTTTTTAAGAAACATATTAGGAAGAAATCCCTTTCTGGTTACCGTGGTGAATGGAGTGACTGTGAACAAGTGAAAACTATTCACTGTAAAGTATATGCAAGACAACGGAGGAGACCTAAATCTGACAAAGTATTTGAGCCCAGGGCTCCAACAGTCCCTAAAACAAGGAACCTCCTTGGATTTCTGTATTTTCTAAGAAATTATATTTCCTGCCTCTCTTTTTTTGTGAGTTGTATTTATGTCACTTACAACCAAAAGAGTCTTAGCTGATACGATAGCCAGTGAAAATTTCTTTCACGATTTGGTTCCGATGTTAATGTGGCAGTGATGCTGCCCTTTTATGCCTTTTAGGAATAACTCTGATTAAAAAAAAAAAAAAAAAACAGCTCCCATTTGTTGAGTTCTTTGTATTTTTTCAGTGATAGGCACTTTATTTTGACATTTCATTTTAAGAGCAGTCACATCTTCAGGAAGAAGGTAGTATTACTATTCCCATGAGAATTTCAAAGGAGAAAATAGTATTTTATTTAAAGTTGTACTGAAAGAGGTGGGCACAATCCTAGGTCTCTGTGATCTCAATGACTGTACTTTCTGAGGGACAACATAGTGAATTAAATGAGAAAATGAAAAAGATGTCAGACACACTAGGGGAGGCACTCCAGAGGCAACAGCTATACCACTGTCTGCTAGAGCTCCAACAACCATGTTGTACAGAGTTGCCCTATTATTCTAGAATGAATGATTGTCCTTTGCTTCAAATGCCTAAATTATAAACATTCATTCACATGAATTGAATTTTCATGATTTTCCATGGATTAGTGTAAGTGGTAAAATTACAAATGGCAAAATGTAACTAAAAAAAAAAAAATGCAGAAAATGATTAATACATGACTAAATAAGACTTCTATTGTTAAATATGCTAAATATTGCAGGAGACACCTTAATAAATATTAAAATAATTAAAAATTGCAACCAAATACTACAGTTGGAATCTATTTTCTTCTAATAATGGATAGGTAATTCATTAACTTCCAGCAAGTCTTAGTTAAATCAAAATGACCTTGAGAGTGCCCTTTGAATATGCTTAATGATAAGTTAAATTTATTTATGGGAACAAATTAGAGCAATGCCACTCTTAGGCTTTGTATGGTTTGATCCTGAAACAAATGTTTGTGATGAAATAATAAAAACCCTTAAAATAGAGTTTTATTATCATGCAAATTCCCCAAGTACAGACTCAGGAGTGTAACACAACACGAGGAATTTCACAAAGTAGATAAATGACAGAACCAACTGAACATAAAGAAGAACAGGGCAGGAGGCTCTTATTTTATATAATTTCAAAGAGAAAAATTCAAACTCTTGATTACCTTCTGTTTTGGATACACACTAAGGTGACCTGATGATATGAAACCTTGTATCATCTCTTCTCCTTGAGTACAGAGAGATAATTTTAATCAATAGAATAGGGCACAGTTACTAGACATATCACGCCTATGTTGACATATTATGGGGCTTCTTCTTAGCACACTGGAGTGAGAGAGACTCTTCAGTTGGCCTTGAAGAAGTACTATCCATGGAGAGATCAACATGGGTGGGAACTGTCACGAGTCTTAGACTATGGTGGCCTCTATCTGACAGCCAGTAAAAAGCCAGGGCACCTAGTCACAAAGCAACAAGGAAATGAATTCTGTCATCAACTTCAGTGAGCTTGGAATTGCATTCTTCCCCAGTCAAGTCTCAGATGACACTCCAGCCTAGGCTGACACCTTGCATGCAGACATGTAATTTTGCCCTGACTTTTAACTTATAGTATCTGTGGAGGAATAAACGTGTGTTGCTAAATTTATGGTAATTTGTGACACAGTGACAGAAAACTGATCTACATTCTGTTCTGAAATTTGTGTTGCTTTATATGTTGGATGAGTCTGAAGACCTGACATATAATAGGTACACAGCATACATTTAACAAGTGAATGTCATATTTTTTGAAGCCATAATTGAGAATACAACCTTACCAAGAGAAGGCACTGGTACTCATTTCAAAAAAGACTATGAAGATCTTAGGGCATGATATAAACTTTCTAAACTGCTTACCAGTGATTTTGCTATTCTCATAGACAGCCATATACATAGTAATTACAAGTGGATTATCAGATGAAGCTGATGTTTTAGGTACCATTTGTAAACTATTGTTTGAGCTCCAGAAATTCAGAATCTCCCTTCAAACAGTTCATGGGACATCACTATCACATAAATGAGATAATTAAATATATGTATTAATTTTTAAAAACTATTCTATATATGCTTAATCTAACAGCAAACTTATAATAAGCTAAGAAAATAATCACCTAGCCAATTTGGACATGTCCATTTCTAGCTAATTGATTCAGTTAACATATAGAAGAAATTACACCAGATGCTGCTAAGTTTGAGCAAAAAACATGGTTACATATTGCTAAAAATGTTGTATAAATAAACTGGTATAAATACCTTGAAAAAGCAATTTGAAAAGTATCAGTGAAGAATCTGATGGTAAAATTACACTATAATGCATTAATCCGACTCTTTCTTAAAATATATATGAATAAAAAAGCCAAAAGTAACATTAAAATGAAAATATTAATTTCAGTATTTCCTACTAATGCAAAGAGTAAACTACAATGAGTCATCAAGGAAGCAATTTATATATTATGGTGCACAAACTACCGGAATATTGTATTAAATAGCTATAAAATTGTAATTATAAAAACTAAAGAAAAACATTACTATTTTAGTACACAATTTGTAATATACAAAGCACAACAGAAGGACACATAAGGCCGAGCAAAACTATTGAGTATGGGCTATATGAAATGTTTGATATTCGGGAATAAATGGTGACTCAGGTGTGTGTGCCCACCCCTCCGTATGACTTTTCCCCTGCCTCCACACTGCACACACTGCATCAAATACACATCTACCACAGTGTCAAAAGTCCATAAACATGCTTCCCAGGTGGCACTGGTTATAAATAATCTGACTGCCAGTGCAGGAGACGTAAGAGATGCAGGTTCGATCCTGGGTTGGGCAGATCCCCTGGAGGATGAAATGGCAGCCCACTTTAGTGTTCTTCCCTGGAGAATCTCATGGACAGAGGAGCCTAACAAGTCATAGAGTCGGACACAACTGAAGTGACTTAGCACACATGCATGCACAGAGGAAAAAGGTCCTCCATAACTGCTGGCGCTGAGAACATATCCACAGATTTTGAGGTACTTTGCGAGGATCAGTGGTTTAGAGAACTAAAGAAATATAATTTGCTTAATAAACACACTCAGTAGTCTCTCCTTTTCTTCCATTTCTTAAATAGGAAACAAACACACACAGGTCAATAGGATTAGCTGTGGAATCCACAAGGACCACCACCTTGCAATTATCTCCTAGTCTCAAACAGCAACTTTTGCATGCAGTTGCTCTAGGATGATTCAAGCCAACAAAGACATCAAAGAGAAAGCCAAGAAATAATCCCTGAGACAAAAACAAAAGCAACAGGGAAGAAATAATGACTATTCATACTCTATAAAAGGATGACGACCTGGTTAAAAATAAAAGTATAAAAAATAGATAATAGAGTAACTTTACCAACTTGAAGAAGAAACCATGAAGAGATCAAATTCCTTTGCACAGTAACCTGCAGCTGCCTCCTCAGTCTCCCAGCTAGAAAACTCCTACAATGGCCAAATGTATTTCCATTATCAGGCTCTCCATATTAAGTTGCAACAATCACAACAAAAATTCAAGAATGTCCTTGTGGGCAATGATATGGAAAAAGGGAGTTTTCTTGCCATGTTTGTAGAGAAGATCAGACCAGAATAGACCTCTCCATGTACAGAAGAATAAACCAAAAATATCCGAACCACAAAAAGCTTCTATAAAAAGGGATGACTATATACAACTCAAGAAGGAGAAATATATTTTTGAAAAAACAATTCCTTATGAGGAAAAAGAATATTACAAAGACTATACCCTGTGATTACAATAAAATTAGAAGATAGAGCATGAAATGAGAGATGAACCATGGGACAAAATCTGCTGATACTTTGCAGAAGTAAAAGTAGCAGCCCCAGCAGCAGTGAAAAAAATAAGCAATATGGTAGTGGAGATGGAAGCTTAAGCATTCATCCAGTTCCATCCAGAAGGAAAAAAGACAAGGACCCATGAAATAAGAGTTGTGAAACTGAAGTGTGAATATCAGAAGAAAACAAAAATTGAGATGCTGGCAGTCCTCAAAGAAAGGAAGTCAGATAATGACTAATGAATAATACACAAACATTTTTTGAGTATTGAGTATAGATGCAAACTGGAAATATTAATAGCAAAAAGTCACATATACAATTATATCAGCATTTATTTTGAAGAACAAGTATCTAAATAGACAAATACCATAGATGATAGGGAAAAATAAGTTGTTTCCCCTCCAACATTAGTTTAATAATATGAACAAAATTATGAGAAAGAAACTGATTCCAAAATTCACTGTCCAGATATGCTGTCATTTATGTCAATGGCAAGAAATAAATATTCGTACATGTACATATCCAAGTGCTAAGAAAACAAACTGGATAAAATTACTGAAAGACTGGCAATGAACCCAGAAATAATTTTAAAATAAAATGAATTCTAATTAACACTTGTGAAATGTAATGCAAATTGCAAGAGCACACCAACAAATCTAGGCTAGAGTAGTGTGTAAAAGGAAACTGAGATCAAGCTAATTTCACTGCCTGCTGTATTAATTTCCTATCGCTGCCACAATAAACAATCAAAACTTCAGCATTTTAAAACAATATCCCTTTATTATCTCCTAGTTCTGTAGGTCAGGAGGCTGGTGGCCTTCACTAGTTTGTCTGTTTTGAGTCACACAGGCTGAAATCCAAGTGTCAGCAAGGCTGGCATTCCTTTACAGAGAATCTGGGGATGACTCTGCTTCAAGGCTGTTGGCAGAATTCAGTTCTTGGTGGTTGTAAGACTGTGGTCCTGCTTTCATGTTGGTGTCAACTGGGGGGTCAATCTTAGCTTCTGGAACTGCCATATTTCTTAGGTTATGGACCCTCTCTCCATCTTCAAAACTTTGAGTTGAATTGAGTCCTTCTCATTTTTCCCTCATAGCTCAGATGGTAAAGAATCTGCCTGCAGTGCAGGAGACCCAGGTTCAATCCCTGGGTCAGGAATATACCCTGGAGAAGGAAATGGCAACCCACTCCAGTATTCTTGCCTGGAAAATCCCATGGACAGAGGAGCCTGGTGGGCTGCAGTCCATGGGGTTGCAAAGAGTTGGGCATGACTGAGTGACTAACACACATGTCCTTCAGATCCTCTCTGATCCATTTTAAAGATTTCCCTTCTGCCTCATCTCTTCTCCTCTCCTTCCAGACATGTCTTCCTGACTAACTCTTCTGCCTTCCTCTTCCGTATGTAAGGGCTCACATAGTTACATGGTACCTCTTCAGATAATATTTGACCATCTAACTAGTTTAATAACAACTCATGTCATTTGCAAAATCTCTTTACAGCACCACTTAGTGTTTGAATGATCAGGGGAGAAGAATCTTGGTGGGGGAGGTGGGGGCAGCTTGAAATCCTGCCGATCACATCTAGTAAAGGAAGTATTCATATGTATCATCATATTGTTGGTGATGATTCATAAATATAACTTCAATATTTTTTAACTTAAAGGTAATTATTAAGAAATTTAAAAATAGGATGTGTCTCCTTCAAATCATTCAAGAGAAATGAGAAAGCAAACCAGATAGCAACATAGATAAAGGAGAACAGAAGGGAGTAAAAATATGTAACAAAAACATTAGAAAGAAATAAAATTTATTATTAGAGAAAATGTATGAAAATAAGTGCAAAATATAAATATAAAAATACTAGATGAAAATGTGGAAGGCTATTTAAATAACCACAGAGTGAGAAGCATTTATGATATAAAATACAGAACCCATGTAAAAGGAGATTGGCTATGCCAACTAAATAAAGAGAAAACATTTACATATCAAGAAACAAAAATAAAAGACACAGTGGAAAGCTATTTGTTTCATGGTTCCTACAAATCCAAAGGGGGAAAATAATACTCAGTGGAAAAATAAGCAAAGGAAATGGATGGAGCGTTGACAGAAAAACATACAAAATTTTTTTTAAACATTTAAACAGCTGTTCAGCTTACTCATTAGAAGAAAAATAAAGATTGAAACAGAGATTCTAACTTTAGCCTGTCAGAGTAGTGAAATGAAAAATGCCTGATGTGCATTTTGTAAAGGAAACATCTCTTACATTGCTGCTGGGAGTTAAGATGCATATAACCTCAGAGCAGGGTGACTGAGCAATCTCTCTCTCTCTCTTTTTTCCCTCTTTTAAAAAGAAACTATTTTAGAGCAGTTCTAAACTTATAGAAAAGTTGTGAAAACCTCTACAGACACCTCACACCTTATTTCCCTTGTTATTAGTTTCTTATATAAGTATGGTACATGTATCGCAATTAATGAACCAGTATTGGTGCACTGATGAAAGTCCGCACCACATGTTATTAAGATTTCCTTATTTTGCCTAACGTCCTTTTTTCTGCTCTAGATGTATCAGCTAACAATTTTAGTTAGTCAGCATGACTCCTTAGGCTTCTCTTGGCTATGCTGTTTTCTTAAAACTTTCCTGGTTTTTGATGACTTTGGCAATGTTGAAGAGTACTGAACAGGTATTTTGCAGAAAGCCCCTCAGTTGGGATTTGCATTTTTTTTTAATTATTAGTCTGGGTACATCATTTTGGAAAGATGATTGCGAAGGCAAGAAGTATCATTCTTATGATCTCATATTAAGGGAATGTGCTATCAACACAACTTCCTACTCCTTTTCATCTCAATCACCTGACCGAAATAGTCAGGTTTCTCCACTATGAATTACTCTTTCCCCCTCCTTGTCATACTGTATTTCTTGAAAGAAAGTCACTTTATGCTGCCCATATTAAGGAATGGAGACTGATGCTCTTAACTCCTTACAGATGGAGTAGTTATAGAAATTACTGTATTTGGAATTCTTTAGTGTGGGAGGTTTTTCTATTCTTTTCCATTTACTTATTTAGCAAGCTGTTTATTTACATTAGTACAGACTGATGGATACTTATTGTACACTTCAGGTTATAATTTGACACTACTTTATTTATTATGCTGCTAAGATGTTTACAAATTTGGCCACTGAGAACTCTCCATTGGTTCCTGTGTCCCATTTATGTACTCCTATCACTGTCGCTTTTTAAATTTTTGAGCACTTCTTTTTTAATTTTTATTTTCTAAAACTATAATATGATTCAGACTCATTTCATTTATTTCCTGCCCCAATCGTAAAATCAGCCATCTTCCCAAGGAGGCTTGGCTCTATTTATTGGAGAATGGTATGGAAACCAAGACTTGGGTGCCAGGTACATTGATGCTACTGAGGTGTAGTTGTTTCCAGGTCCTCTCAGTTGACACAAACAGAGCAAGAAAATGTGTGTGTACACTAATTCACATGTATAAACATAGCTGTAAATATTTCCACATGTAACCATCTGTGACTACAATAAACTAAACATGAATTTATACTGATGCCTCCAACTGTACTCAATTACCATGTTATTTACAATAACATCCTATTTTATCAGTGACAACAATGCCATTTAAAAATAAATACATATCCAACAATTTCAATCATACAGAGTGATTCATACATGTACAAAATGACATGCAAAAACACATTGACTGTAACACTGTGATAAGAGTCAAGATGTGAAAATAAATATTTTTAATTTCAGTAGAAATCAAAATAATGCTAATTGAGGCAGTATCTTGGGTTACCTAAGACATTTTTGAGGCTGAAAAACACTGATAATACTCAGTAAACTGATGTTACCTGTGCTGTTCACCCTGTAAGTCCATAAGAGACTCTGTAGGAATGTGAAAATGTACATCAAATATTTAAACATACATATGCTTTTCAATCAACAACTGACTTTCTAGGGATTTACATTAATGAATAATCTGGGGTTTTTGAAGGCTTACCTATAAAACTAACTGCTCCAAAGTTAGGCACATCTCAGTCACACGTGGTCACGATAAGATATAACCTTGAGTTCAACAACAGGATTTGGCTAAATATATTCTGGTAAAGCCATATAATAGGTAAAACACTACAGTACTTAAATCACAATTTTAAAAGAAATACAAATCTTGGATAAGAAGGATATCAGAGGATGACTACAGTATTGTAAGTCCTAAGAGAAACATCACAAAAATTATACAATGTAGGGTTTATTTTATTTGTAAAAAAAGTGTATGTTTTATATATATACATACAGACACACACACACATATATATCCCTATGACATATGAACAACCATTACCTTTATTTTTTCATTTTATAGATACTTGCTTATAAAAATTTTAAGGATTTCATAATGTGCACACATTACTTTTGCAATTAGCATATACATATGTGTAAAGAAGAAAATCCTCAATAAAACATAAATAAAGGACTATGAGTGATTACGGTTTTCATAATTCTATTTTTATTTCAATGTCTTTTAAAGGAAATATAAAAGTATAACAGCCTCGATGATTTATAATTTTTTCCTTCAAATTTTAGGTTTGGATAATCATTTCCATTTTAAAAAGTCTGTAGTAAGAACCTGAACCTGAATGGAAAAATTAGTTGCAGGTCATGTACGGATGTGAGAGTTGGACTGTGAAGAAAGCTGATCGCCGAAGAATTGATGCTTTTGAACTGTGGTGTTGGAGAAGACTCTTGAGAGTCCCTTGGACTGCAAGGAGATCCAACCAGTCCATTCTAAAGGAGATCAATCCTGGGTGTTCATTGGAAGGACTGATGCTAAAGCTGAAACTGCAATACTTTGGCCACCTCATGCAACGAGTTGACTCACTGGAAAAGACTCTGATGCTGGGAAAGGTTGGGGGCGGGAGGAGAAGGGGACGACAGAGAGTGGGATGGCTGGATGGCATCACCGACTCTGTGGACATGAGTTTGAGTGAACTCTGGGAGTTGGTGATGGACAGGGAGGCCTGGCGTGCTGTGATTCATGGGGTCGTGGAGAGTTGGACACGACTGAGCGACTGAACTGAACTGAACTGAATAAGGCTGAAGAGGACAGCCAGGAAGCCACAGGCAAACAATGGTAACTCCATACTCTGCCAGCTGAGTGGGTATTCGGTCAGTCAGCACACACGCAAGTCAGTACTCCACTGGAGCAAAAATCTAACTTGCCAGAATCCCATCAGCAGGCTCACTGGTGGCCCCTTTGTAATGCTGTAGAGCCTCTTTGCTTCCTGTCTGAGTCTGGCATCTTAGTTCCTCATTTCTCTTTCAAATGAGCTCTCTTCTGTTAAAAAAGGCATTTTGACTTTTTATTTTTCCTTTTTTCCCTCAATTTCAGCAACAGTTAAGCAGACAAATGACCTTAGGTATACCAGCTTGCCTAAAGAGAGGAAACCATTCCCTCAGGATGCAAAAAGTAAATGATGTGATTATATAAATTACTAAAAAAACATTCTATCTAGTGGGTTATAGGGATGCCTGAATCATATATCAAAGATTGATGTCTGCAATGACATGAATATCCTAACACGTGGTGATGGAGCAGAATTTAGTACTGGCATATCTGATACCATCTCTAAAGCTGCCAGTTGGGTCACACACACACACCCCCCACCTTAAACACACCCTTAAAGTTGAGAGATGCAGACTTTCAACTTTAACAGAAACTTTTGTTATCAAATTTCTGCAAAGAATAGAGAACATTTTGTTTTGGGTGTTATTGGTATTAGTACTGCATATAAAAGAATGTGGCCACAAAAAGATGTGTTATTTTTTAATTCTCAGCGAGACTTTAGAGCAATCTCAAATTCTATGCATCATTCAGAACTGAGGCAATCTCAGCTCTTCACAGTGTTGGCAAGGACAGCATTAAAATACTCTGTCTTCAGTTGTGGTCAGTACTTATTTTAGAGAAATAATATTTTTAAAATTCTACACTCAAAAGTCTATCAGACACACATGCACGCACACACACACACTGGCTTCCTATTAGCTAAGAGTACCCTCGTTATTGCCAGGAGAAATATCAATAACCTCAGATATGCAGACTACAACAACCTTATGGCAGAAAGTGAAGAGGAACCAAAGAGCCTCTGGATGAAGGTGAAAGAGGAGAGTGAAAAAGCTGGCTTAAAATTCAACTAAAATACTAAGATCATGACCTCTGGTCCCATCACTTTGTTACAGAATTTATTTTCTTGGGCTCCAATATCACTACAGATGGTGACTGCAGCCATGAGATTAAAAGATGCTTACTCCTTGGAAGAAAAACTATAACCAATCTAGACAGCATATTAAAAAGCAGAGACATCACTTTTCTGACACAGGTGTGTATAGTCAAAGCTACGGCTTTTCCAGTGGTCATGTATGGATGTGAGAGTTAGAGCATCAAGAAGGCTGAGCACCAAAAAATTGATGTTTTCATACTGTGGTGTTGGAGAAGACTCTTCAGCGTCCTTTGTACAGCAAGGAGATCAAGCAGGTCAACCCTAGTGGAAATCAACCCTGAATATTCATTGGAAGGACTGATGATGAAGTTAAAGCTCCAGTACTTTGGCCACCTGATGTGAAGAGCTGACTCACTGGAAAAGACTCTGATGCAGGGAAAGACTGAGGGTACGAGGAGAAGGGGACGACAGAGTATGAGACAATTGGATGGCACCATTGACTCAATGGACATGAGTTTGAACAAGCTCCAGGATATAGTGAAGCACAGGCAGGCCTGGAGTGCTGCAGTCCATGGGGTCATAAAGAGTCGGACAGGACTGAGTGACTGCACTGAACTGAAGCTAACGTATGATAATAGTGTAAAAACAGAAAATTCACATCTTGTGCTTTCCCCAGCTTCTAAATGACAAACATTGGCACTCAACCACCCATTAAATAAGTTGTGTTTCTACAAAGTGAATAGATTAGCAGAAAGAGATCTAAGTTTCTAAGACCTTCCTAAAACCTTTTGGAAATAAAAATAGAATCAGAGCAGATCAGGGAAAATACTCACTTTGCTATTTTAAAGAGATAAGAAAATTTTTAAACCTTTACACAGACATAGGGCTAAACTTTTTTTTTTTTAAATGGTGACTATTTGACAATTCTTATTCTTGTCCTGTGATATGGGATACCTTTGCAAGGTTTTCCAAAAAAAGACAACTGGATGGGAATCTCCCAGTTGATATCAGACATTCACTTCGTGGGAAAGTTGAGCTTCGGCTAATTTTGCAATGGCTGTGCTGAGGGTAGAGAGTTAGAAGCATGATTTCTAGTTCTTTAGCATTTCATTCACAAGGTCATATGCGTAGTTTTTAAGGTTTATAAAACACTTATATGCATACTCACATCTTAAATATATTCTAACAAGCTTCTGAGAGTAAAGACATTTAACACTAATATCACTTAAAACACATTGAGGAAATGGAGGCACAGGTAAGCTCCTGTCTGGGGCTTGCCTGGAGCCAGGAAGTAATAAGCATCAGAGTCAGGACAGAGGCTTTACTTTTGACATCAAAGTCTCTGTTCTTTCCAACGTACTAAACAATTCTGAATGCTCAGCAATGCGTGATTGCAAGGTTTTGCCCAACTTTTAAAATCAGAGCTTTAGGGTACAAATCTTAGGGAAATATGCATTTAATCAATTTTACAAGGGGGCTTATATAAGACTAAGCATGTTACCGTGTGATAAAATCATTTGTCTTTTTGTTTTTTTGCAAAGGTCTTTTTTAAAACACATAAAAATATGAACATCAATACTGTATATTAACGCATATATATGGAATTTAGAAAAATGGTAACCTGAACCCTGTATAAGAGACTGCAAAAGAGACATAGGCATTTAGAACAGTCTTTGGGACTCTGTGGGAGAGGGTGAAGGTGGAATGATTGGGGAGAATGGAATTGTAGCATGTATATTATCATAAGTGACCAGTCCAGGTTCGACGCATACATTTTCCTCTGTTCATTTCTATGCATTTGTGCTTTTTTAATAAAATTCTTTTTTAGAAATAAAAAAAATATATATATGATTTTATGAAACAGCAAATATGTTTACTCACTTTGAAAGAAGTTCCAATGGGGGCATATGATCATTGACAAATGAGGCTTCTAGGTCTTTCTGAACACTAATATCAGTCAGACAAATCCTGGGATGTATAAGAAATTTAATGCTACAAACTCTGAAACCTTCTCAGGTAAAGTCTGTAGGTGTTTGAATAACTATATCAAGAAAATGAGAACAAACAAACAGAAAAAATCAAAGCCAGCATATCTTATTTCAATGACTAGCAAATCATACTGTTTTCTTCTGCATGGATTTTTCAAACCTGGCAGCATTTCCTTTCCTTCTAGTCCACCTCAGGATGATTTATGAGATCTCTGAAATCTGGCTCAAGATGAAATACTTGCTGGGCAATTAAATATTTAGAGGTGTGAAGTTTGAAGCTCAGGTTCTTGTCTACATGTGTAGAAGAGCTTGTGACTTGTTTCATTTAACTTGTTTCATTCAACAAACATTTACATGCCAGGCACAAACTCAGGCACTTGAGATATAAGGAAAAATGGAACACAGCTCCATCCTTCAGAAATTCACAACACAGGGGAAGACATGTAAAAACATACAGAATGACTTATAAGAGTAGAGGTTTTAAAGGCAGGGACTTTGACTGTGTTTCCTGCTGAATCTTGGAACCTAGGGTATCACCAGGAACAGAGAGGGGCTCAGCAAAGATCCGTGGAGTTAAGACTTTGAGAAACAGTAATTTCTTGTCCAATTATCAGACTGTTAATAGACATGATAAGCTTTTCTCACTTTCCTGTATGGTATATACTTTTGACCTCTACATTCATTGTAGAGCCTTGTAGGTGACTTTCCAAAATGTAGTTCAAATAGCATTTGACTCTTTTGACTGTGGGCTCCTATCCTCAATAATCATCACTAAGTGTTTTTTCCTCCTGTTTCATATGATCTTTATGACCATCTCAAACTATCACCAAATGAGGTTTTCAGGCAAATGGATCTTCTTCGAACAGTACTCTTTGTTTAAAAGACAAGAATGGAGACATTTCCCAGTAATGAGACACTTACTAAGGAATCAATTATAGGCTCTTTGCTTCTCTTTACCGGAAGATAAAGTGATGAAATTATGCTTATCCTGTATGATGGATGCTGTAGTGAGCCTCCTAGATTCCTTTCAGGACCAAGACTCTCATTCCTCCAGTGGCCAGAACTGTTGGCAACTGATGGCACTCTTAGAATTGTCCTTGTCCAAGGTCATGTCCGCTCCCCAGAGACAGCCCATACTTAGTTGCTTGTGCATGTATTAGGTTGGTGCAAAAGTAATTTCAGTTTTGCATTGTTGAACTTTTCCATTTGATATCTGAATACATTCTTAAATAAATGTGGTTATGTTATATATAATTTTAATGCATGTTTCTTGTTTTATGTTTGTCTGTAGTAATTTATTACTTGCTGTTTATTTTATATGTATTTTAGACTAAGGAAATGATACTAGACAAAAGGCAAATTTTGATATTAAATGATATGAAAACCAATTTTCTTTTTCAAGTTCAATATGGGTCCTAAAGTAGCAGAGACAGTTTGCAACATTAACAGTGCATTTGGCCCAGGAATTGCTAATGAACTTACAGTGCAGTAGTGGTTCAAGAAATTTTGCAAAGGAGACACGAGCCTTGAATATGAGGAGCACAGTGGCTGGCCATTGGAAGTTGACAAAAATCAACAGAGAGCAATCACTGATGTGGATCCTCTTACAAGTACATGAGAAACTGTCCAAGAAGTCAACATCAACCATTTTATGGCCATTGGCATTTGAAGCAAACTGGAAAGGAGAAAACTTTCCATACATGGTTGCCTCATGAGCTGACTGCCAAACAAAAAAACCTTATCATTTTGAAGTGTCATCTTCTCTTATTCTGTGTAACAGCAACAAACCATTTCTCGATCAGATAGTGACATGAAACGAAAAGTGGATTTCATAAGACAGCCAGAGACAGCCAGCTCAGTGGCTGGACCGAGAAGAAGCTCCAAAGCACTTCCTAAAGTCCAACTTGCACCAAAAGGTAACAGTCACTATTTGGTGGTATGCTGCTGCTCTGATCCACTACAGCTTTCTGAATCCCAGCAAAACCATTACATCTAAGTATGCTCAGCAAATTAATGAGACACTGAAAACTGCAATGCCTGCACCTAGCACTGGTCAACAGAAAGGGCCCAATTCTTCTCCAAGACAATGCCTGACCACATGTTGCACATCCAATTCTTCAAAAGTTGAATGAATCGGGCTACAGGGTTTTGCCTCCTCTTCCACATTCATCTGTCCTCTCACCATCACTTCTTCAAACATATTGACAACTTTTTGCAGGGAAAATGCTTCTACAACCAGCAGGATGCAGAAAATGCTTTCCAAGAGTTTGTCAAACTCTGAAGCACGAATTTTTATGCTATCGGAATAAACAAACTTATTTCTCATTGCCAAAAATGCTTTATTGTATTGGTCCCTATTTTGATTAATAAAGATGTGCCTGAGTCTAGTTAGAATAATTTAAAATCCAAGATCTGAAGCTTTAATTATTTTTGCACCAATCTAATACCTCAAGGCAGGACATCTTTGAAGGGCCATCCTCGCCCAGAGCCCACTGTGGGACCATATGAGGCTTTCACTGGGACTGCATGGATGCTCAACCTCTTCCTCTGCCCTCCTGGTCCCTTCACTTCCTCACAAGTGTTCCAAAGAGCTCTTCCCAATAAACCTCCTGCACACACATCTGTAGGTATCCCATACCTACATCCCAGACAATCCAACCTTGTATTAAGGTTGTATATGGTTTTTGCATAACTATAATGAAGTCACTTCACACCCCTGGACTTGGATTTTATTCTAAGCATAACGAGAAAAGATTGAAGTGGGTGAACTACAAGGACCTCCCTACCCATACAGCTTTATGAGTCTACCATTCAACAATGTTATTATGAGACAAATGAGTGGTAAAGTCCATAGACTTTTTGGAAGAAAGAAATCATGATTATTACGACTGAGCAACTTTACTTTCACTTTTCACTTTCACACATTGGAGAAGGAAATGGCAACCCACTCCAGTGTTCTTGCCTGGAGAATCCCAGGGAAGGGGGAGCCTGGTGGGCTTCCATCTATGGGGTTACACAGAGTCGGACACGACTGAAGTGACTTAGCAGCAGCAGCAGCAGCGTTAATCTTATAGGGGAGTATTTGGCTGCTGCTGCTGCTGCTAAGTCGCTTCAGTCGTGTCCGACTCTGTGTGATCCCATAGACGGAATCCCAGCAGGCTCCCCCGTCCCTGGGATTCTCCAGGCGAGAACACTGAGTGGGTTGCCATTTCCTTCTCCAATGTGTGAAAGTGAAAAGTGAAAGTGAAAATTGAAAGTGAAGTCACTCAGTCCTGTCTGACCCTTAGCGACCCCACAGACTGCAGCCTACCAGGCTCCTCCATCCATGGGATTTTCTAGGCAAGAGTACTGGAGTGGCTTGCTATTGCCTTCTCCAGAATTGGAGAATTTTCATATCAAGATGACACAAAAAATACCTCAAAAAGACAATCCTCTAACAATTTCATATCTGATTTGTTGAGCTGACATATAAAGCAGATATCCTTGACTTGAGCAAAAAATGATGGAACTGGCTAGTAAGTATCTCACTTGGAGCTTAGCGAAAGCATAGGGAAACAAACATGTAAAAACGGAACAGAATCAAGATGGTGAAAATCCATAAAGGCCTCTAAACAGTTAAATGCTTTGGACCAAATCGTGCAATGCAACAGCAATCATCACTGTTACAATGCTACCAACAGTCTCCTCACCCCCAACTGTTATTCACTGGACGAGCACTATGTGCCAGGCACACTGAGTCCTACTTAATCATGAAAAATAACTTGGCAAGCTTGTTTTCTTCTCCATTTTTGAAGATGATAAAAATGGAGTCGGAGAGGTTTAGTCACTGGCCCAAGAGTCCATGACAAGTGACTGCTTGAGCTAGGTTTTAAGTTGAATCTGTCTCCATGACTTGTTCTCTTTCTTCTTAGCTATACCACTTCCTGGAGGGCAGTGTCCAAGCCAAGGAAATATACTGAGAGACGAGTAAATACCAAAATAAAAATATCATGCCACAGAGGATCCTAAAGTGATTCATTTAACCAAAAATACTGGAATCTCAGTAATCAAATACTATAGTCTGATTGGGATAAGCTATGGCAGCTCTTTTAGACAGTTAAGGTTGGATATACTATAGACTTCATAAGATCTTCTTCAGAGAAAACATGGTGTGTCCTTGCAGGGATACACATGTGTGCATGAGGAATGGAAACTCAACCTGCAGTATCTTCTCAGTGCCTGGCACATAATATATATATGATAAATATTGATCGAATTGTTGAAGATATGGCTTACCACTGAATCTCCAGGTATTAGCACCATAAAGATATCCACTCAAATAATGGTTACTACTTGACTGATGAAGGAATGGATAAATAAAAACACAAAACTGTAGAATGTTCTTTAATCATTCATACTCAACTTTAGCCAGGTAAGTTCTCCTTGTCTTTTGGTCAGAAAATATCTTTCTCAGAAATATCCTCTTTCATCCCTTCCTGAACTCTCAGGAGATCAGCTTGTTCACTCATGGATTCCATAGCATTCTGGACATTTGTCAGTGCTCAAAGTTTGCAATTATATATTTGAGTCAATATTTCATTAAACTTTTAATCTTTAAAGTTCCTTTAAAGATTATACACACTCATTCTCTTTTACCCATTATATCTCTGGAAATGAGCATAATTTCTATCACATAGATTGCATTTAAATATTTATTGAATAGTGTATGGATGAGTGTATAAGTATTGAGGGGATAAATGGAGAAAGAAAGAGACAGAAGGCAGGAGGAAATGAAGAAAGAGGAAAAAGAAGAAGAAGGGAGAAGAATCTGGAAAACCAAGTTGGCATATTGCTTTTCTAACCACTTGGTAAAAATGAAATAGTTGGAAAGGATCTAAATCCCAGTGTAAAAAATAAATAAATAAAATAAAACAAAACACAGAAAGAAGATTCAGGACAATGATAAGACAAAGAAGAGTTTGGAAAATGGTGCTTCATTGAGAAAGGGGGGATTAATTTCATTGTTTGATATACAAGAATGCTTCTTCAATTGGGAGCCTACATAATTTGGGAAGTCAAGATTATGGGCTTCCCAGGCGGTGCAGGGATAAAGAATCCACCTGCCAGTGCAGGAGATGCAACAGATATGGGTTCAATCCCTGGGTCTGGAAGATACCGTGGAGAAGAGTACTACCCATCCAGTACTCTTGCCTGGGAATTCCCATAGACAGAGGACCCTGGCGGGCTACAGTCTGTAGGGTCACAAAAGAGTCAGACATGACTGAGCAGCTGAGCATGCATGCACAAAGTCAAGTCTGGGGAGGTAGTTTAGAAGGGGATGTGCCTGCCTGTAATAGTTGCTCCTGTTCACAAACAAATACTGATGCTGAGGGAATGACACTTGTTAATTTGGAAATAACAGGTGCTAGCCCCCCAAACAAAGTTAGTCAAAAAATGGTCAGAGATCCAGGGAGGCTAAAGAACAGTCAGGGAAGTCAAGAGAGGGGGAGTTTTAATGAAAGCAGCCATGCTTAAGTGATGTCAAGGGCAAGAGCGGAGTCAGGAAGAAAAGCTGGCTCCCTCACATTCCTCATTAATCATGTCTGCTATTAAATTAAATAGGAAGCCTAAAATGCAAAACGAGTTTTTGTCAGTACTTATTTTGTATAGCTAATCCCAGTTGATATGCAAAATCATATCATATTTTCTCCTGGGTGCCTTTTTTTTCCCAGAAATTCAGAAGGCTAATTTGGAACACTGGGAATTTATTGGCCCTTTTTAAAGGTTTACATAAAATTCAGTCTTCAAAATAGATCCTACATCTGACACTCACAGGTGACGGATTTACCTCACTCTTCCTGGTAAGAACTACAGCCAGGCTTTACCAGTTATGGGTTCAAGGCTCCAGAAGCTCCACCCAGAAACACACAGTGATTGTCACCAAATCCAGTTTCTCTCTGTGTCTGTTTCCTTCCCAACCTGCATCAGAATTCCAGAGAGACGGCCTTCCCGGTAAAGAATCTGAATGGGAAGTCCAATAGGAGCTTCTGCAAACACAATAAGCGCCCCAGGAGCTCTGATGTGCATTGCAGTTTGCAAAACTACAACTGGATTTACGAAGAACTCACATTTGTGCATTTGCCTTTTAGAAAGCTTCGTCAAATAACACGTGCATTTTATCAAAGGTGAGGTGCTTTCATCAAATGTGGAAAAGTCTGCTTTTTTCTTATTCATGCTAAATAGCACACTGTGTAAAAGCCTGAACACCTCAAAAATGAGCGCAAATAAGCACCTAGTGGATTATGTATTTATTTGTGGAGTTGCCTTTGCACTTGGGAATAAAACTGGTGAATAATATTTCTCTCCTGATTCAGCACCACCAGGGGTAAGAAACTTTTCCATTTAATACTGGAATAGTTTCCATTTTTAATATTGTATGGCCTCAATTTTATTTACTATTTATTCAGTTATTCATCACACCAGCCTTCCACCAAAGTAACAATGGTTTAAACTTCATAAGGTACAAAACAGAACTGAACACTGTAATTCCTTAAAAACAATATACAACATGTGCATAACTGTCCATACTGCTGTATCATTGTGTCTTGTCACATCACACTCCTGGAATGTGTGAGCCGAAAGCAGAGTGGTCATGGAAGGCTTTTGTGGTGAATATGGTCAAGTTTCACTTTGATGCTGAGATATCAGATATTTCATTTTATACTACATTTCTTGAATACTCCTTTTATTTTTGTAGAGTAGGATTTTAAATTAGAAGGAAAGTTCCATTAAAATCCCATCTGGGATGCTTTCAGCATTTTTGTTCTTGATTCTTAAAAACATATTCCTTCCGTAACACCTGGCCTATGCTTCCACATCCCTACATTTCCTAAAGCTTATCCGTTAAAGAACATGTGAATAAATGTGTGTGTGTATAAGGGCTCTACATTCTCTACATCCTCTGAAGATAACCCAAGCCTCATTTGTATGCTGAATGGCACACTAAGGTTTATAAGACAGTGGTGGGAGTACTTCTTTGGGTACATTTCTAATGGCTGTGAAGCTACCGCAGCTAAGAGATGAGAACGGAGCAAATCCTCCATTTGTTTAAGCTGATAATACTTCTGCTGGCTCGGTGCAGCCAAAGCTCACTGAGAAGTTTCTTAGCTAGGATTCCTTGACTCAGCATCCAAGTCACTTCCAATTATCTCCAAGAATGTGGCAATAGTTGAATGCAAAGAGGTGTTGGATGTGATTGGACTGTGAATGGCCTGATGAAGAACAGGCTCCTGAGTAGCTTGAAAGGAAACACTTCATTAGCATGCCTAAAGGATCCTCTCTACAAAGATAGGAGTGAGTTAGTACATGTGAGGCCATCTTGCTGAGAAGTTTTACTCTCTGGGTCTTTGCGATTCACTCCTCTCATCCTTGTTCCTTAAAGCAAGATGACACGTCTCTCCTGCCAAGTTTAAACTACGGTTTCTCTGTCCTCCTGCAAAGCACTAAAATGAGAAATATCCTTTCAGTCTCATGCCAACCAATTATACCTTCCTCTGTTTCCCCACCTCATCTCCTGCCCCGTGTTATGGTTCTTGGCTAATCTTCCCAGTTCCACGTTCACCGAACATGTTACATCTGGTTCATACTCTACCTCTTCAATCTTGAATAGTCACTCCCAGATGACTTCTGTCTACCTTTAAACTACCCAGTCAAGAGACAGTTCCTTAGTATCATAGATGTTTTTTTCTTGTACATACAACATTGGCTATACATGCCACAGTGCAGTCATTAATTGGCTTTTGATATTTTTTCAGTTTCAAATAAACACCTAGTTGTCTGATAACCAACTTCACGCTCTCCAGCTTTCGAACTCTCTTGCTTTCAGCACACTGATTCTGGAGGTTGAACCCTTTCCCTCATGCCCTCTTCCTTTATCTACCCAACTTAGGTCCTTTATTTGATTCATTTACTTGTTCAACCAATTCTTTCCATCCTAGTGTTTTCCAGACATCACTCACCCCTGGGAACCCAGTAGTGAGTAGTATAGATAAGATACCTCAACTTGCAGAAGGTACATTCCACCATGATAACGTAGAATCCTGGAATCACTTGATTTCTATCTATCACATCCTCCTGAAAAAAAAAAAGTTTATCCAAGACTATGCTGAACATTTGTTCTTTGTTTCCAACCCTGATGCCTGAGTGCTGTTAGAGAAGACACACTTCAGAGCAGTATGGAGTGAGGTTACCATTTGGTTCAACAAAATCAAAGAAAATAATCTGTCTAGTAGGACTGTCATTGGAGAAGGTGATGGCACCCCACTTCAGTATTCTTGATTGGAAAGTCTCATGGACGGAGGAGCCTGGTGGGCTGCAGTCCATGGGGTCGTGAAGAGTCAGACACGACTGAGAGACTTCACTTTCACTTTTCACTTTCATGCACTGGTGAAGGAAATGGCAACCCACTCCAGTGTTCTTGCCTGGAGAATCCCAGGGACGGCGGAGCCTGGTGGGCTGCCGTCTATGGGGTTGCACAGAGTCGGACACGACTGAAGCAACTTAGCAGCAGCAGTAGGACTGTCATAGGATATAACAGTAATCACCCTTGATGTCCTAAATCCCCCACAGAGCTCCAGAGAGCCCTGTGATGATAAAATGATGGTGGTTTGTATTCATTACTGTGAGAATTGTGTAACAGATGCCCTGTGGGCAAGGCTCCTTGCTGCCTATGCCCTTCTGTACCTCCCTTACCTGGCACCATGCCCGGCACACAGGAGGTGTTAATGGAGACTTGATAAATACATCTGTACCTCACAGATAAGAAAACTGAACCAGAGGGAAGCTCGATTACTCTCCCAAGACCACACACTAGCCAGGACAAGCCAGCAACCTGAGGACTGGAATTCATGACCACCTTGGTCTTCAGGCCACTGTCCTGAATTCATGTTTCTGCATCACCTCATCACAGTCATCACTAAGAAGGACGGGAAGGTCAGGGAAGGTCAGGGAAGGTCAGGGCTGGGTGCACTTTGCTCTTTTCTAGTATCACTGCCATTTGAAAGGAAAGAAAAAAAAGAGTAAAGGGGTGAACCAACAAATGGCATGAACAACTGAATCTCTGGAGAGAGATAAAATGGGGAAGGAGTATTAATTCTCTCCACTTCTGAGGAGGAATTGTGGCTAAATAATCTGCCCTGCAAGACCGATGCCCTGTCCTAAGTGTTTTCACTATCTTGCCACGTAGGACTTCCCTGTTGGCTCAGACGGTAAAGCGTCTACCTTCAATGCGGGAGACCCAGGTTCAATCCCTGTTTTGGGAAGATCTCCTAGAGAAGGAAATGACAACCCACTCCAGTATTCTTGCCTGGAAAATCCCATGGACGGAGGATCCTGGTCGCAAAAAGTCGGACACGACAGAACAACTTCACTTTCACTTTCTTTCCCTAAGCATAGAAGGCCCAATATACCTAAATGACCCACTTAAGAACACTTATCCTTTGTGTTTCAGATATTTCTTCAAGAAAGAAACAGGTTTTGAGTAAATAAACCCCATTTTCATGGTTATAATCGCAGAGACATCTGAAAGATAAAATGTGCCATTTTCATCTTGTTTTTGAAGAGACACAGCAAAGCTGGTATGATCTGGAAAAAGAGCAACATAATCTGAAATGTATGCTATGAATGTCTTAAAAATGTTAAATATCCACTATAATTCTATTGCTTTCTATTACAGAGTTTAACATCCTACACATTTAGTGTTCAAAGTTGAAGCCAAGGAGACAGAAGTCTCAACCTGAGGTAGAAGCCTTGATTTATGGAGATGCTGTTACAAAGAATTTGCTTCTTGAATTTGGGTGTTAGAACATTTTATCAGTTTATGCAGGTCCGTGATGTGGCTGAGGTGATGTGCACAAAGGGGATAATGGACAGGATGTAAAAAGGGAGCCTGTGGATGGAAAGGAATGTGCGGTAAGAGAAGACGGCATGAAGTAAAATCTTCATTTTCCAGAGCAATAGTTGGCCAGCTCAGCTGTATATTACGTCCACCTGGGCCACTGCAAAAACTCCAGATGAACAAGCCCTGCCCTAGACTGCTGAGCTCAGACTCTCTAGGAGTGGAGCTCAGACTCTCTAGGAGTGGGGCCCAGTCATCAGCATATTATCAAACTCCCCAGGAAATGGCAGAGTTAAGCCAAGGTCGAGACCCACTGTTCCCGCACCTCTAACGGAGACAGCTGTTAGAGAGTGGGGCTTACAGGAGCTCATTTATGCAGTGATGAATGTGTTCTTTCATCTTCTGCATGCTCCCTAGACAACCTTTTGTTCTCCCTTACTTTCGTCTATTTCTCTTTCAGGTTACATTTAATTTGTTCACGCTCACTTTCTTCATCGGTTTTACTCTCTCTCCGTGCAAACAGTCCATATGGAAATGATTTCTAAGCCGAAATTTTGGCTTCACTTTACACAGGTATCTTGTCCAGATTTTCAACCAAAAACACTTCTCTGGCACTTCCTCTACTGAAGCCTTTCCTGGCACCTGGGGGTTCTGATTCTATTACAAAGCCAGCTGTTTGGAAGCAAGCAACCATTAGAGCACATTAAATGATAAAAGAAGGCTGAAATAGCTTCAAATTTCCTTTTCATCACCTTGTTCTTGAAACCAATTACAGTCACACACTATCACAAGCTGAGCCCTGAAATCTACCAACACTTATGAATTTTCTCTGATGCTATCTCTCCCTTTTCTTTTCTTGCAAACGTTTAGCAGATGTATAGACTCTCCTGTCTTGCACCTCAGAATCTACAGGGTTATTTTTTTTTCTGGTCCAAGATAATTCAGCGTCACCATTATTGGCACTTGTTATACATGCCAGAAAATAAAGAGGTTGGCTTTGCCAGGTCATGAACCTTGTTTTATGAAATCAATGGCTTATTAACTATATAAAACTTGATTTCTTTTCCAGGAAAAAATTTTAACCATGGGCTGAGAGAAAGTACACATGATGTAATTTAGTTGTGCAATAAATTAAGTTGGCTTAATTTAATGATCAATTATTAATGAATTAGTAACAGACAAATACATTCCATAGATTATCCCTAAGCTTCCTTTTAGTTAATAATGATAGCATCTTTCCCACTGAACATTTTATATGAGCTGCTAACAAGTTGCCAAATTAGCAGATTTAAGTTTCATTACCTTTTGATTTCCCTATCTGCCTTGTAATGAGAGATCTAACGAGCAAAGAAGTGGCCAGGAGGAGGCAGTGAGAAAGAGAAGGAAAATAGAAGCAAAAAAGACTCAGGAACATAGAAGCAAGTACATTCCAAGCCCCACTCGCCAAGTTACACCAATAAGGACTATGTCACAGCCTTCTCTCTTTATTAAAAGATTTCAGTGTCTATTCGCCTCATGAACCAAGACAATGATGTCTGATACACTGAGGTACCTGGGGAAAATTTAAGAAGGATTTAAAGACACAGAGCATAACTCTAGCCATTCTTACTTTCACCGGAATGTTTAAAGAAACATGATTAAAAAAAAAAAAAAATGTAGGCCCTTCAAATGAGTCTTCAATGCGGTGAAAATGAGCAGATTATCATTTTACTTCCCTTTGCAGAAATCATCCTTATGGTCAATTTATTAGCCCTACATGAACATCATGATCATTACTCTGTGCTCATACCTTGGTTTGACCTTCTCTGCTTCCCTGCAATGGGTCACCATACTCATGTAATTAACCACACACCATCCTAATTGGCTTTGTTGTATTTTCAAATACTGAAGTCATCCTCAAAGATTTACCATTTCAGAGAACATTAAAGTCTTGTTATTGGAAAGCAATTGAAAGAAAAAAAAAAAAGAAACATGATGTAAAAGTATTTCACAAAAATAGCACAGCTTACCAGTTCCACTTAGTGTCTGGCACCTGATGAATTATGTGTCCCTGAACTAGGAAGCACCCCTTGGGGCTGACTCTCCATTCCCTAATGCCACTAGGAGGGTATGTCAACTGGTTAACCTAGCTATGAAATTGAAGTGAACAATTTTAAGGCATTATTTAAAGATCTTTCCCAAATTATTAATTCAAAATTATAAACTGCGCTGGAAAATTCTGACACTAAACTGAATGTACCATTTGCAACCCAAGAGTCCCAGATCAGTCCCTTTGAAATGATCACACTATTATTTTTAATTTGTTTCTGAAGACCACAACCAATTCACCCATTTTGTATGAGCACTGATGTTAACTCAGAAAGATAGAACATGGTGTTTGGGAACAGCTATTTTACACATTTGGGCTTCCCAGGTGGCACAGTGGTAAAGAAACCAATGCAGGAGATACAAGAGACATGGGTTTGACCCTTGGGTTGAGAAGATCCCATGGATTAGAAAATGGAAACCCACTCCAGTACTCTTGCTTGGAAAATTCCATGGACAGAGAAGTCTGGTGGGCTACAGTCCATGGGGTTGGAAAGAGTTGGACATAAGTGAGCACATGCACACACACGCGCACACACACACACACACACACACCCCTTACAGAGGTAACACAATAACAACAAAAAAGAGAAATTAACACTGTTGGGAGTCTAAAACGCTAGGTTCATATTCTCGTGATTCAATCTGAATATACAGAACATACCTCAATACCCTTCCACACTACTTTTTATTCCTATACTTAATTTTAAAGATAATATTTAAATAAATAACCCAGAAAGCAAGCTGAGTATTAATTATTTACTTATCAAGAGCCAAATCTTTTTGATTTTCACTGAATTAGTTATTCACAGATGAAAAACGCTTCAGAAACCCTGAACATATTGACCCACAACATACATTTCATGTATTTCCCCTCTTACAAACTTATTTTTAATATGAGTAATTATTAATGAATTCATTTATAAATGGGATAAGAAATACTGCTCCACAATTAATGCAGCATAGATCTGGTATTTTTCCATTTCTATGAAAAAGCAAGGGAGCTTCCAGTGATGGAGAAGACAGTTTACGATGTATGACACAACCAAGAACAATTCTGACTTGGCCAAGTCCCTGATACTGGGTATGCCTTCCCAGAGCCCGTTTCTCTGTGTTTTCATGTATGTGTCCATCCTTCCCTGTGAGTAGTCTGTGCACTTTAGGGAAACCTGCCCTGATCTTCAGACCTGATAAGGCTAAGGGCATCCTTTTCCCTTTGCCAGCGATGGGCTCAGGAACGAAGGGCTAAGCCGATGAATTTCATGAAATTTTCCTGGCTAAAGGGACTGGTTAAATAATTGGCAGGTGACCCAATATTGGCTAATATAACTTACTGGACTATTGCTCCAGGCACTGAAGAACACATCTCCTTTTCCCTAAGAGAGAGCTGTTGGGAGTGACCATCTCCTCTCAACTTTGTCTCCTGGCATGAGGTCCAGATACTTGAACTACTTCCTTTAACTGAAACAATATATTCCCTATATTGGGTGAATCTGAACTTTCTTCTTTCCCATTCATAACACTTATACCCTGCCTTCCTTTAAAATTAAAAAGCCTGGACCTTAACAGTTGCGTATTTCTTTCAGCACAGTTCAATTTCATCCCTCCTAGCAAGTTCCCCTGCATGTCCTGGAATCAATATAACATCCAGTATAAAAATTTACAGTGGTAAGAATAAGAGCACACAGGAGCATCCATTTCCTGTGTATGAGTACATAATATTTGGCATATTATATGATGCCTAATATATTAGAAGGTATTACTATATTAATGTTTTTAAAGTCTGGACTCAAAAAGGAATGCATTTTGAAAAAAAAATGTATTAGTAAGAATCACTTTTAAAATGCCACTAGACTTCTAAACAATTGCAGCTCAAATCCAGATTGTGGAAACAGAGATTAATGTACAAGCTCAAAATTCCATATAGATTCAAAATAATTTTCTAAATCTTTTTTTATGAAGATTTTTGATTCAAAAGGTCTCGGATATGTTTAAGATGGTGATTATATCTTTGATATCACTGAGAATCAGAGTTATATTTTTTATAAAAGTCACAAAATAAACTTTACATGTGTGTAAGGCAATGGCAAGCCACTCCAGTACTCTTGCCTAGAAAATCCCATGGATGGAGGAGCCTGGTAGGCTGCAGTCCATGGGGTCACTAAGGGTCGGACACGACTGAGCGACTTCACTTTCACTTTTTACTTTCACACATTGGAGAAGGAAATGGAAACCCACTCCAGTGTTCTCGCCTGGAGAATCCCAGGGACAGGGGACCCTGGTGGGCTTCTGTCTGTGGGGTCACACAGAGTCGGACACAACTGAAGTGACGCAGCAGCAGCATATTGTATTTTGACTTGGGAATGTGGAACTGACAAATGACAACAGCAAAAGTCTATCTGAAACTTCACCTGTATGCAGGTATTAAGCGGAAGAAGACAGCATATGGCCAGGAAAACATTTATCTCCTACATAATCAGAGAGTGGAGAGCAAGATAACCCTGGAAACCATATGTGACTTGACACTAAATGACTATGAACTTTCCTAACTAACTGTGCCAACAAGTTAAAAAGCACTACTGAAAATGCACATCTTCAAAAGTCTCGCTCCTAATATCAGGGTAGGAAGAATATATGAAAATTTTAGGAAAGGTTAGTACAACAACAAAAACAGATGCATGTATCTTATCTCCTATCCATCTATCAGTTAGCCTATTAGTTATGCCTTAGACTAGGGAAAAATGTTAACTTTGATATTATTCAGTTCAGTTCAGTTCAGTCGCTCAGTTGTGTCCAACTCTTTGCAACCCCATGAATCGCAGCACACCAGGCCTCCCTGTCTATCACCAACTCCTGGAGTTTACCCAAACTCATATCCATCGAGTCGGTGATGCTATCCAGCCATCTCATCCTCTGTTGTCCCCTTCTCCTCCTGCCCCCAATCCCTCCCAGCATGAGGGTCTTTTCCAATGAGTCAACTCTTCACATGAGGTGGCTAAAGTATTAGAGTTTCAGCTTCAGCATCAGTCCTTCCAATGAACACCCAAGACTGATCTCCTTTAGGATGGACTGGTTGGATCTCCTTGCAGTCCAAGGGACTCTCAAGAGTCTTCTCCAGCACCGCAGTTCAAAAGCATCAATTCTTCAGCATGCAGCTTTTTTAATAGTCCAAATCTCACATCCATACATGACCACTGGAAAAACCATAGCCTTGACTAGATGGACCTTTGCTGGCAAATTAATGTCTCTGCTTTTTAATATGCTATCTAGGTTGGTCATAACTTTCCTTCCAAGAAGTAAGAATCTTTTAATTTCTTTATTTCTGATATTGATAATATTAATAACTAGCTATAGATTCCTAGGCAATTATCTTAAACTTGGTATGCCTTCACTTCCCCATCTCTTCAATGGGGATAATAAGTGCATGCTGCTAAGTCACTTCAGTCGTGTCTGACTCTGTGTGACCCCACAGACAGAAGCCCACCAGGCTCCCCCGTCCCTGGGATTCTCCAGGCAAGAACACTGGAGTGGGTTGCCATTTCCTTCTCCAATGTGTGAAAGTGGAAAGTGAAAAGTGAAAGTGAAGTCGCTCAGTCATGTCCGACCCTTAGCGACCCCACGGACTGCAGCCTACCAGGCTCCTCCATCCATGGGATTTTCTAGGCAATAGTACTGGAGTGGCTTGCATATGAAGGGATTATCTAGTGTATCATCTTAGACAGCACTGGCAAGAGATTTCACAGCAAAAATTCAAGAAAGTTGAATTGCAGTCATTATTCTTAACGCCTTGTCTCTAAACTGGCAGCAGCATCCCACGTGTAGCTGCTACAGAGAATCTAGGTACAAAGAACTGAGTGACTGCCCAGGGAGAAAACATCCTTCCTAAGACTGTACTTCTGGTTCTAGTATATAAGCCATGGACACCTTTGATAAGCATAAAAAAGTCCTCTACTGTTTTAATAGTTTCTGATATTTCAAAATAAGTTCAGAATTGGAATTAGACGCAAATTAAACCAATTATAAAATCATATGCATTTTTCCAAAATAGCCATGCTCCTCCTTCAAACTCTAGATATTCTAACATCCCTCTAAAGTGTTTACATCCCTATTACAAATATTAGAATCACTCCAGGTGTGGCACCTTATTAAAATGTGAATTGCTTCATTTCTTCTGGAGGAATATATGTAGTATGACATGGGGAGAGTTCTGAGGAACTTCAATGTTTGTGGTCACTTAGGTAAAACTTTATACACACTTAGATGTGCTAAATAATAATCTGGGGCATTGGTTCTCAAAGTTTCATTCCTGGACCAGTGGTGTTAGCATCACGTAGAAACTTACTGAAATTATAAATTCTTGGGCCTCATCTCAAACCTGCAGAATCAAATTCTAGGGGCAAATCCAGCAGTCCCTGCTTTCCAGGTGATCCTAAAGTTTGAGGAATGCTAAAATTTTGAGAACTACTGCTCTAGGGTCTTGTTATGCAAAGTGTGGTCCAAAAATAATGTTTGGGCATCACTTGGGAGCTTTTTAGAAATCAGATATTTGGGCTTAATCGCAGTCCAAGGAAATCAAATTCTACAATTTAACAAGATGCCCAGATTTTTTTCTACACACATTGAAATCTGAGAAATCGGGAACTAAGGCAATTTTTTTCAAACTTCCATTAGGGTAAAAATGTATATAACTTCCCAAGTCCCTTCCCTAGAGATTCTGGTTCTGAAAGTCTGGGATGATTTTAAGATTTTATATTATATACAACATTAATACCAGATAATTATATCAGAAATGTTTAAAAATATATATATAGCTTTAGAAAAAATTCCTGGGCACTACCTAAGTGATGAATCACTGCTCTGTATCAAGAGTTCTCAAGCTTCACACTGTAACGACTTTGAGCTAGGAAATTCTTTGTGGTGGGGATATTCTGAGCTGTGTAGGAAGCTGAGTGATGTTCTTGGCCTCCTCCCACTAGGTGTGGGTAACAACCTCTCCAGTTATGACAATTAAAAAGGTTTTCAGACATTGACAGGTGTCCCCTTGAGGGCATGATTCCCTCATCCTCCACTGAGAGCCACCATTCTAGAAGAAAAGGGTTGCGTTTATCTGTTACTGTGTGATACTCTACTCCAAAGCTTAGGAACTTAAAAGAAAAACCATGTAATTGTTTCTGTGGGTCAATAATTCAGTACAGGGATGGCTGAGAGGCTCTTCTATTCCATGTAGCATCAGCCCCCAACACTCCCTCAGCTGCCTTCTGAAAACAGCTGAATGGAAGATGCATGACTACCTCATTCACACATCAGGTCTCTCAGAGCTCCCTCTGTTAGCGTGATGCCTCAGCATTTGTCAGTGTAAACTGGATTGCCTTCTAGCACCATGGACAGATCTCCGAGGAGAGTAGAAGGTTCCAGCTCTCTTAATGGTTAGGCATGGAATTCTCACAGTGTCACTTTCTCTATGCTGCAAGGATCAAAGCAAGTCACAAGGGCAGCCCAGATTCACAGAGAGGCTCACAGATCTTATCTATTCACAGTTTTGGAGGAAATGACAGCAATCATCTTTGGAGACTACTTGCCTCAGTAAAACTCACAGGGACAATCTACTTTAACAACAGGAATGGCCATACCCTATTTACACCTCTTACTTTCAGAGAAGGCAATGGCACCTCACTCCAGTATTCTTGCCTGGAGAATCCCATGGACGGAGGAGCCTGGTGGGCTGCAGTCCATGGGGTCACTAAGAGTCGGACACGACTGAGTGACTTCACTTTCACTTTTCACTTTCATGCATTGGAGAAGGCAATGGTAACCCACTCCAGTGTTCTTGCCTGGAGAATCCCAGGGACGGGGGAGTCTGGTGGGCTGCCGTCTATGGGGTCACACAGAGTTGGACACGACTGAAGTGACTTAGCAATAGCAGAACTTTTTATAGATGATTCATTATGGAAAGACTTTTTTCTGTCTTTTCCATTTCACTGCCTCCATTCTAACCCCATTCCTCTTTTGACAAGTAAACTTTTATTTTTTTTTTTTAAAGTAGCTGCCTGGCCAGCAGGGCCCCAGCAGCTTCCTCTCCTTCATCAGGTCCTGCACCCTGGGTGGCTCCAGTCCCTGGGCCTGATCCATGGCCCACAGCTTCAGTCTGATGGCCTCCAGCTCCTGGCCAGGAACTGGGTACTCAGCCAGGCCTTCCCTCTCCAAGAGAGACAGCAGGAAGCCGGCATCTTCCTCATCCTCTTCCTCAGCTTCCCCCGTCTCCTCCTCCTCCCTGCAAGCCCCTGGGCTGAGACGGGTCTTCTCAGCCGGGCTCCAAGCCCTGCAGCCCTAGGCCTTGGGGTCTGAGGAAGCCCTCTGGAGCCAGGCCTCAGTAGGGGGAGGGAAGAGGGCACGGCTGAGAAGGGCCACATGGCAGCAGGGGCAGGGGTGTGGGGCAGGCCAGGCTTCCGGGCTTGCTCCACGCTGACAAGCAAACTTTCAGAGTTATAATACACATACTATAAAGAATACACAACTAAATTGTAGAACTAGGTGAGTTTTGCATCTTGGATCAAGATATAGAAGGTTATCAGTACCCCCCAGAGGCCTTCCAGTCATTTCTTCTTTCCATAAGTAACCAATTAATTACATGAACATAAATTAGTTTTTTCTACCTTTTCAATTTCATATAAATGGAATCATAGACCATTATCCCTTTATGTGTGATTTCTTTTGCTCAGCATCTTATCTAGAAGATTCATCCATGCTGTTGTGTGGTGTACTTGTCCGTCATCTCTTTTCTTCAGTTATCTTTTATTTCTCGGCTACATTAACAGGCTTTAAAAGCTGATCCTACAACACTTCTGATGAAAACTCATCATCAGCTCTACTGGTTCTCTACTACTTTCAAAATAAATCCATGACTAGCCTCCACAATTTCATACCAACCTATTTTTAAAATCTTACGTTACTCAACAAACAAAATACTCAACTGGGTCTCCCATAATCCTCAACTTCCACCAAATTTTCATTTTCATTCAGCCTCCCTGGGTCTTAGAATGGAGAAACTGATTGCCATGGTCCTGAGTTGGCTGGGCTTTCGATTTTGAGTTTTTTAAACACTGCAGGACTATATATTCTGTTAGCTGATTAGTAAATAAATCATAACACAAGAAAGTTCGTTTTGTTTCTTGCTAACCTGGAAGAAACACTAAGGTATAAAGTATTTTCTCTTGAGGTAGAGGTATTACCTGGCTTACAAGCAGGGATTTTGAAAATATAAAACTTGACTGAGATTTCAAAGATATAAACTGATTAGGAACAAGTCAAAGAGCAGAAGTCAAAGGAAAAAAAATAATAAAGAGAGGTCACTATGAAGGGGACTACATTATCTTGAAGAAACTCTCATTCTTCTATATTAGGAATACGTCAAGAAAAAGAGTACTGCTTAAGTCTCATAATTACAGCTTTGGAGGAACCACATATTAAAGAACTGAAGAAATAAGAGAAGTTTAAGGGTCCAGAAAGGAGTAATCCTCATTGAGGGAAGTGTAAATTTTTATTTTGGACATGAAGAAACAGTGGCGATGAGAGATGCTTTTAATTATGTGAAAGTATGCTCTCCATGTGCTCCCATCACCAGTGGTGGGAGGCGGCCGGACTTAAAGTTTGCTCTAATAATGTATCTTCTCAGACAGGTGGAGCTAGTGGTAAAGAACCTGCCTGCCAATGCAGGGGACATGAGCGACCTGAGCTCCATCTCTGGGTCAGGAAGATCCTCTGGAAAAGTGTATGGCAATCCACTCCAGTATTCTTGCTTGGGGAATCCCATGGACAAAGGAGACTCATGGACTATAGTCCATTGGGTTGCACGCAGTTGGATACGACTGAAGTGACTTAGCATGCATGGACACTAATAACATAGTTCCCAGATGCTGGTCACCATTACCCCTACTATAGTTTGGCCTCAGGCTAAACTACAGGGAGGGAACACAGCCCCACCCATCAGCAGAAAATTGGATTAGAGACTTACTGAGCATGGCCCTGCCCACCAGAGTAACACCCAGTTTTATCCACAGTCAATCACGTCCACCAGGAAGCTTCCACAAGCCTCTTCTCCTTCAGAGGGCATACACAATGAAAACCACAATCACAGAAAACTAACCACACTGATTACATGGATCACAATCTTGTCTAACTCAATGAAACTAAGAGCCATGCCATGTAGGGCCACCCAAGATGGATGGGTCATGGTGGAGAGTTCTGACAAACCATGACCCACTAGAGAATAGAATGGCAAACCACTTCAGTATTGTTGTCTTGAAAAACCCATCAACAGTATGAAAAGGAAAAAAGATAGGACACTGAGCGATGAACTCCCCAGGTTAGTAGGTGTCCAATATACTACTGAGAAAGAGCAGAGAAATAGCTCCAGAAGGAATGAAATGGCTAAGCCAAAGTGGAAACAATGCCCAGTTGTGAATGTGTCTGGTGGTGAAAGTTAAGTCTGATGCTGTAAAGAACAACACTGCAGAGGAACCTGAAAAGTTAGGTCCGTGAATCAAGGAAAATTGAAAGTGGTCAACAGGAGATGGCAAGAGTCAACATTGACATTTTAGGAATCAGTGAATTAAATGGACAGGAATGGGTGAATTTAACTCAGATGACCATTATATCTACTACTGTGGGCAAGAATCCCTTAGAAGAAATGGAGTAGCCCTCAGAGTCAACAAGAGTCCAAAAAGTGGTACTTGGGTGCATTCTCAAAAATGACAGAATGGTTGATCTCTGTTTGTTTCCAAAGCAAACCATTCAATATCACAGTAATCCAAGTCTATGCCCCAAACAGTAATGCCAGAGAAGCTGAAGTTGAACGGTTCTATGAAGACCTACAAGACCTTCTAGAACTAACAGGAAAAAAATATATCCTTTTCATCATAGGAGACTGAAATGCAAAAGTAGGAAGTCAAGAGATACCCGGAGTAACAAACAAGTTTGGCCTTAGAGTACAAAATGAAGCAGGGCAAAGGCTAAGAGTTTTGCCAAGAGAACACACTGGTCATAGCAAACACCCTCTTCCAACAACACAAGAGATGACTCTATATATGGACATCACCAGATGGTCAATACTGAAATCAGATTGATTATATTCTTTGTGGTCAAAGATGGAGAAGCGCTATACAGTCAGCAAGAACAAGACCAGGAGGTGACTGTGGCTCAGATCATAAATACCTTATTGCAAAATTCAGATTTAAATTGAAGAAAGTAGGGAAAATCACTAGGTCATTCAGTTCAGTTCAGTTCAGTTCAGTCGCTCAGTTGTGTCCGACTCTCCACGACCCCATGAATCACAGCACGCCAGGCCTCCCTGTCCATCACCAAATCCCGGAGTTCACTCAAACTCATTTCCACAGAGTCGGTGATGCCATCCAGCCATCTCATTCTCTGTTGTCCCCTTCTCCTCCTGCCCCCAATCCCTCCCAGCATCAGAGTCTTTTCCAGTGAGTCAACTCATCGCATGAGGTGGCCAAAGTATTGCAGTTTCAGCTTTACCATCAATCCTTCCAATGAACACCCAGGATTGATCTCCCTTAGAATGGACTGGTTGGATCTCCTGGCAGTACAAGGGATTCTCAAGAGTCTTCTCCAGCACCACAGTTCAAAAGCATCAATTCTTCAGCGATCAGCTTTCTTCACAGTCCAACTCTCACATCCATACATGACCACGGGAAAAACCATAGCCTTGACTAGACGGACCTTTGTTGGCAAAGTAATGTCTCTGCTTTTCAATATATTATCAAGGTTGGTCATAACCTTCCTTCCAAGGAGTAAGCGTCTTTTAATTTCATGGCTGCAATCAGCATCTGCAGTGACCTAAATCAAATCTCTTATAATTATACAATGGAAGTGACAAATAGATTAAAGGGATTAGGTATAAAAGACAGAGGGCCTGAAGAAATATGGATAGAGGTTCATAATATTGTACAGAAGGCAGTGATTAAAAACATCACTAAGGGGAAAAAATGCAAAAAGTGGGAAATGGCTGTCTGAGGAGGCCTTACAAACAGCTGAGAAAAGAAGAGAAGTGAAAGGCAAAGGAAAAAAAGAAAGATATACCCATCTAAAAGCAGAGTTCTAAAGAATAGCAAGGAGAGATAAGAAAGCCTTCCTCAGTGATCAATGCAAAGAATTAGAGGAAAACAATAGAATGGGAAAGACTAATCTCTTCCAAGAAAATTAGAGATATCAAGGGAACATTTCATGCAAAGATTAGCACAATAAAAGATAAAATGATATGGACCAAACAGAAGCAGAAGATATTAAGAAGAGGTGGCAAGAATATAAAGAAGAACTATACAAAAAAGATCTTCATGACCCAGATAATCATGATGGTGTAATCACTCAATTAGAGCCAGACATCTTGGAGTGTGGAGTCAAGTGGGCCTTAGCAAGCATCACTACATACAAAGCTAGTGGAGGTGATCGAATTCCAATTGATCTATTTCAAATCCTAAAAGATGATGCTGTTGAAGTGCTGTACTCAACACGCCAGCAAATATGGAAAGCACAGCCGGGGCCACAGGACTGGAAAAGGTCAGTTTCATTGCAATTCCAAAGAAGGGCAATGCCAAAGAATGTTCAAACTACTGCACGACTGCAATCATTTCATGTGCAAGCAAAATAATGCTCAAAATTTTCCAAGCCAGGCTTCAGCAGTATGTGAACCGAGAACTTCCAGATGTTCAAGCTGGATTTAGAAAAGGCAGAGGAACCAAAGATCAAATGGCCAGTATCCACTGGATCATAGAAAAGGCCAGAGAATTCCAGAAAAAATTGACTATGCCCAAACCTTTGACTGTGCAGATCACACAAACTGTGGAAAACTCTTCAAGAGATGGGAATACCAGACTACCTTACCTGTCTCCTGAGAAATCTGTATGTAGGCCAAGAAGCAATAGTTAGGCCCAAACATGGAACAACGGACTGGTTCAAAATTGAGAACAGAGTACATCAATGCTGTATATTGTCACCCTACTTATTTAACTTACATGCAGAGTACAACATGCAAAATGCGGGGCTGGATGAAGCACAAGCTGGAATCAAGATTTCCAGGAGAAATATCAAATAACCTCATATATGCAGATGATACCATCCTTTTGGCAGAAAGTGAAGAGGAACTACAGAGCTTCTTGATGAAAGTGAAAGAGAAGAGTGAAAAAGTTGGCTTAAAGCTCAACATTCAGAAAACTAAGATCATGGCATCCAGTCCCATCACTTCATGGGAAATAGATGGGGAAACAGTGGCTGACTTTAATTTTTGGGGCTCCAAAATCACTGAAGATGCTGATTGCAGCCATGAAATTAAAAGAGGCTTACTCCTTAGAAGGAAAGTTATGACCAACCTAGACAGCATATTAAAAAGCAGAGACATTACTTTGCCAACAAAAGTCCGTCTAGTCAAGGCTATGGATTTTCCAGTGGTCATGTATGGATGTGAGAGTTGGACTATAAAGAAAGCTGCATGCCAAAGAATTGATGCTTTTGAACTGTGGTGTAGGATAAGACTCCTGAGAGTCCCTTGGACTGCAAGCAGATCAAACCAGTCAATCCTTAAGGAAATCAGTCCTGAATGTTCATCAGAAGGACTATTGCTGAAGCTCTAATACTTTGGCTACCTGATGCGAAGAGCCGACTCATTAGAAAAGACCCTGATTCTTAGAAAGATTGAAGGCAGAAGGAGAAGGGGATGACAGAGGATGAGATGGCTGGATGGCATCACTGACTCAATGGGCATCAGTTTGAGTGAACTCCGGGAGTTGGTGATGGACAAGGAGACCTGGTGTGCTGCAGTCCACGGGGTCGCAAAGACTCGGACACAACTGAGAGGCTGAATAAGAGATGCTGGTGTATTAACTAGAAACATCAGTTACGTGGGCCCCTTTTACAAAGCAAGATTCTCTAGTTCTACCTCGTAATCTACCGACACACATGGGGTATGGTTCTAAAGAATATGCTTTGTTTCGTTTTTTAAGCAAGGGCCTAGTCAAGCTGTAAGACCTCTTTTATTTCAAGAAATACCTATGTCTTATGGTGAAAAGCTACATGAAAATGCTTGTAATTTTCAATATGACTATGATAAGTGTAATGAGAAAAGAATGAGGCTTAAAGTGAAGATCTTAATAAAATCAAGAACATCTCCATTAAAGAAATGCCATTTATGCTGAGACTGAAGGATAGGGAGGGGCTCTCCAGGCCACAAGTAGGATGAAGAGCATTTCCAACAAAAGGAAGAGCATGTAAGGAGGCCCAGAGTGGGAAGAAGAAATGTGTTTGTGAGGAATGAAATAAGGCCCTTGTGTCTGAAGCAGAGGATTGCGCCAAGAGGAGAGTCAGGGAGGAGCCACACCATGTTCTGCGTGACGGTTAATTTCGTGCATTAACTTGTCTGAGCCTGAGTTCCCAGGTATGCGGTTAAACTTTATTCTGGTGTTTCTGTAAGAATGTTCTGGTTGATGTTAACATTTAAATAAGTGGACCTGAAGCAAAAGAGACTGCTCTCCACAATGTGGGTCAGCCTTGTTCAATAGGCTGAAGACCTAAGTAGAGCAAAAGCCTGACTCCATTTAGCAAGAAAGAGCTCGGTCAGAAGGCCTTTGGCTTGAACTGCAACGCTGGCCCTTCCCTGGATCTCCACTCCACTGACTTACCCTTTAGATACCAGACCTACCAGACTTTTATATTGTATATACACATATAGAGAACTCTGACTAATACAGTAAGAGTTAAGATTCGAATTGGGAGCCATTGCAGACAAAAGCTATTAGCAAATACTGACCATCACATATTTATTTTAGTCTGCACACGTTTTTTATCCTAGTAGATCAGAACAGACTTCTAGAAAGGACTACCAGATTCACAGCCTTTCCAAAGTCCCTTTATCCCTTTAATATTCTTTGCTATGCCCTTTATAGCTTTGCACCCTTCTATTATTTAATAAAGTCCAATCTCAAAGTTTCTGCAGCTGCCTGTTTTAAAGCTTTTACTGGTCAAATCACAAAAATACAGCTGGTTTGAAGCCAATTTAAGTCCATGGCCCCCAGCATACCAACTACACAGTTTCCAAATTTCAAATTTCTTTTTCTCCAGAGTTTGTATGTGGAGTATAGTGGAATGGCAAGAAAAATTCAGTCCAGGTCCTCGAGTTAAGACAAACATCAATTTATTTTCCTACTAGAAATGAATCTGTAAAGAACTTTCTTTGAATTAGGGTACACATTGGGGGGTTTTCTTATAATTTCTTTTCCTGGCTCCCATCCAAGGGAAGCCACCAAACTAAATCAACTGTGACAAAGGTAGCCCCTCTGGCTCACTGGAGCATGGAGGGAGGTCAGGATTCTTCTCAAAGAACCTACACAATTCAAATAGTAATAATGGTACTCAACTTTCTTACTATACAATGCCTGCATGACTTCTACTAAAGAAAAAAAAAAAAGATAGCATTTAAATGTATCACCATCCAGTGTATTTTGATAACCTACTCTTCACAATGTGCCAGGCCAGATATTAGGGACTGAGCGACTGATTATGTACATCACTCCTTCATTCATTTCACAAAGACATGATGGATGCGAAGTCCCATGCAAGACTCTGGGGACAGAGCAATGAAGAAGGAGAGATGAAGCATGGATCTTTCCCTCTTTCACTGGCTCCTCTGTTTTTTCTTTTTTTCTGGAGGGGTGAAGGAGACTATAATATGATAACTGAGCAAGGTAATTTCAGAAAGCAATGAGTGTTATGATTGTGATCATAAAAAGAACACTTAACATACAATTTGTGCCAGAAACTGTACTAAGCAATCTGCTCATATGAACCCATTTTACCCTCATCACACTCCATGAGACAGGTACTATTAGTACCTTTGTTCAACAGATTAGGGCACTAAGTCAACAGGAGGTAAGGAAATTTGGCTGAAACTAGGTAGACCAGGATCTGCTTTCTGACTCCACAGTGTGTGATCCTCACTTTCAGGCTCCACTGGGTGCTGTGAGAGGAGGATACTGGGGTACCACATTAGGATAGGATAACCAGAAAAGTCCCCCTAAGGACTGATGTTCCTTCTGAGACTTGAGTAATATGGAGGATCCAAGGACTGAAAACGCCCAAGATGTTAAATAGACATCTGCCATCAATAACATCAGCTATCATTTTTGTAATGCTCCTTATAAGCCAAACTCTGTGGTAAGCTCACTAGTAGGCTCCAGCTTATCTAGTTCTATACACCATTCCTGCAAGGTAGTTTCAGCTCTCCTCTCCCCATCCTCATGAGGAGAAAAGAGAGACTCTCAGAAACACGGAGAGCCTGCTGTGAATCAGCAGAAGACAAGGACTGATGTTACTGACAGACTCTGAAAAGTCCGAAGATGATATAGGGGAGTGAACCGAAGACTACAGATTGGAAAAGGCAAAGTCACTTAAATGAACAGAAAACATATTTAATGCACAGAATTAATATCTCCATTAAATAACAGAGATGAAATAGTTGGCCTACATGAGGATGCTTAAGCAGAGAGAACTTCTCTTCTTGAAAACGAATAAAAGAGAACAGAACAAAACACTTTTTGAGTATCTATTTTATATCAGGTACTGTGTTCCACGCTTTCTGGAGCCAGTGGATTGTAATTTTGAAACTTCAAATAGTCAAGATATCCACTAGCAGATCGAGGTCCTGAGGTTGAATTCACATTCATGGTTGTCATCTCACCAATCCCTGATTCTATGAAGTTTCTTCTAATGTCACATGACTAGCCTCTGGTTTCACATGCATTTGTGTGTCAAAATTCCTATACTTTTGTCATAGCTTATATTTTAAGTCCTTCTGAAAATATTGCTCCTTCGTTTAATAAATTACCCCGACTTATCCCTATAAGTGTGTGTGAATGAATGAGAGAGAGAGAACAGGAAAAGGAGTACAAGAGCAAGAGCGAGGGAATAAGACACAGAAGGCAGGGGGTCTCTCTCTCACACACACACACAGAATGGATACGAATGGGTATGTCACAAAGTATCTTAGCCATCAGGGATGTTTCAAAGATGCAATACCCATATATTACCATTTGCTTGCCCCATTAATTGAAGAAGGCAATGGTACCCCACTCCAGTGCTCTTGTCTGGAAAATCCCATGGGCAAAGGAGCCTGGTGGGCTGCAGTCCATGGGGTCACTAGGAGTCAGACACGACTGAGCGACTTCACTTTCACGCGTTGGAGGAGGAAATGGTAACCCACTCCAGTGTTCTTGCCTGGAGAATCCCAGGGGCGGGGGAGCCTGGTGGGCTGCCATCTATGGGGTCGCACAGAGTCGGACACAACTGAAGCGACTTGGCAGCAGTAGCAGCAGCAGCAGCCCCATTAATTCATAGCTTTATTGTAACTGTTAATTTGTAATGACAATCAGGTCATTGGAAGAAAATAGAAGGAATGAGAGGTCCACTGAATTCTTGACCTTCCCAAAGTGGTCCAATATTCAACAAGGCTTTAGGTTACATCACGGAGCTTTCAAAATAAACATTATTTAATGTCCTAATTATTCCTAAGTGTTGATAAAAGATTAAAGCAAATAAGCAACTTAAAGTCTGTCTCTGCCTATAAATAAACTCACACAATCAGATATCAATAACCTATTTCATTGAAAAAGACTCTGATTCTGAGAAAGATTGAAGGCAGAAGGAAAAGGGGATGACAGAGGATGAGATGGTTGGATGGCATCACTGACTCAATGGACATGAATCTGAGCAAAAGCTGGGAGATAGAGAAGGACAGGGAAACTTGGCGTGCTGCAGTCCATGGGGTCCCAAAGAGTCAGACATGGTTGAGCAACTAAACAACAAATTTCCTTTTTCTGTGATGTTTCTTTAGTTCGCTATATTCATTCCAATATCAACCCATCCAGGAAGTTATCCATTTATTCTCTAAACCAACACTCACTAAGCACCTATTCATTCCAGGCCTATAATCTTAACCAGAAGTACAGTTATAGGAATCATGAGCTTGTAAGCGGTGGCTCAGGCCATGGGCCTGGAAGCAATTTCCCAAAGGAAAATAATCCAGTTTAAAAAAATGATGAGCATCTAAGACAGAGCCCTGGATAATGCAGACACTGAAACATAAGGAATTATGAGATAGGGAAGAAAACCTAGAATAAATGGACAGAAAATTAGAAGAACAGAAAAGGCATAACATTTTTAATAAGAAAGGAGGACTAGGCAAGATGCAGTCAGATGAAAACTGGATTGGTCCAGAGGATTAGGTACCCAGGAGGTTATTGGAAGGTTTTACCTGTGACATCTCAGTGCAAGGCTGGAGATAAAAGCTTGATTACGATGGGTTGACAAACACTCAACAGAAACCGTAATCAGAGATTATCTACTTGAAGAGTCTGGCTGTGAAGAAAAATAGAAAGGGCGAGCATTAAAGGATATTTCAAGTCAAAGGAGAATGGATAGTTTAAGATAGAGTGACCTGAACACATGCACAGATGGTGAAGGGAGAGAGCCTGGAGGTGCAGGAGAGAGAGAGAGCAGGGGATCAAGAGGCACTCAGCTCAAGAGTGCAGAGGCAGAGACATGTATGCCCTGAAGGTGACATACACTCTTCCTTGGGTACTGGAAACAGGATGGAATTATACGTAATCCCCTACATTTTTTTTTTTTTAAGTATAAGAACAGGAAGGTGAAGAAGAGCTCATCTCAAAATGCTGTTTTTCCAGGCAGCAAAGGCAAGGTTTAAGCAATTACTCAGGAGAGTGAGGTACAGGTTTCCCTGGTGGCTCAGATGATAAAAAATCTGCCCACAATGCACAAGTTCTGGTTTTGATCCCTGGGTCGGGAAGATGCCCTGGAGAAGGGAATGGCAACCCACTCCAGTATTCTTGCCTGGGGTATCCCATGGACAGAGGATCATGGCAGGCTGCAGTCCATGGGCTCACAAAGAGTCAGACACACTGAGCGACTCCCACACATAGGTGAGTGAGGTAGAGAATCTGAAGAGGCTGGGGCACGAATGACACACCTATGCTGGAGAATGGGAGAGAGGGCTAAACAAGGGCACTGAGAATTACTGAGAAGACACAACAGAACCAGCTGAGTCTGATGTTTGTTTGATAGCACTGAGCTAGACTGGCAGTTCTCAAGGTGTGTCCACACACCACCTGAACTGGATTCTCCCTGAGTCCTTGCTAATAATGCCGACCTACAGATGCCATTCCAGACCATACTAGGTTTTCTCAGTGAAGTTTGAAATACTGACCTAGAACAACTTTCAAACTTTCCCACTCCCCAGAATCACCCAGTATAGATTCTTGACCTTCAGCCAGATCTACAAGTCAACATCCTCAGCAGAGTTCTGGGGTCTGTACTGTTAACAAGACGTCCAGATATTTCTGATGATCAGTCAAGTTTGAGAACACTGAGCTAAAGTTTAGATGTGACGGAGCCTGGTTAGGAGTATTAACTGTGCCATATGAGTTCACAAAAGGCATTTTTATTGTATTGTTTTAATTGATACATAGAAAAATTGGCACGTATGCATTTTAGCTCATTCATAAATTTTTATAGTCACAACTACAACAGTTCTATCAGCCTCCATAAAAAATTAAATTTTGCTTTGTAGTCAAATTTTCTCCTAATCACAAACTTCTGATAATTGACCTGTTTTTCATTTCTATAGTCTTGCCCTTTTAAAAATGTCATATAAATGAATCCTAAAGTATAAGTTTTGAGACTTACTTGTTTCACTCAGTATAATGCCTTTGAGATTCAGATAAGTTTTTGCTTCTGTCAATATATTTCCTTTGTATGGCTGTGTGTGTTAGTCCCTCAGTCATGTCTGACTCTTTGTGACCCTATGGACTATACGCTGCCAGGCTCCTCTGTCCATGGGATTCTCCAGGCAAGAATACTGGAATGGGTAGTCATTCCTTTCTTCAGAGCATCTTTCCAACCCAGGGATCAAACCAGGGTCTCTGCATTGCGGGAAGATTATTTACCATCTGAGCCACCGTGTTTGATCTGACTAGTATACTACTCAGACAAATAGTTGTCAAATGACTGACTAGTATTCACATATATATAGGTACATCACAATTTGTTTATTCATTTACCAACTGATGGACATTTCAATTGTTATCAGCTTTTATGATGATGAAAAATGCTGCAATGAACACCTGTGAAGATTTTTGTATAGACATGAGCTTTTATTCCTTTAGCATAAATATCCAGGAGTGAGATTTCTGCAAAGAAGACGTTTTTCATTAGCAAATGATTACTGAATTGCTGTTGTCTATAAAATGAAGTTTTAACTGTCTAGATATAGAGGACTTATCACAAAGTTGAAAAAGATGCAGAATGTTATGCAAAACAAAGTGGGAGATATAGACATACACACAGTTACTACAAAATATTGAAGGAAGGGTTGAGAGGCAGTGGTTCAAGATGGAAGCTATGCCTATGGGCTGAATATCAAGATATTCAACTTCAAGGCCGGTGTGATCATATGGAAGGACCATATTCTGTTCTCATGGTCGCAGTTGACACTATAGGACGATGTAGGCTCTAAAGCAATAACCAATCTGAATCAAGCAAAAGTTAAAAAAAAAAAACTTTATAGAGATATTTTTGTTCACACCTGTATCAAAAGATTATCATATAATACGCAGTCAGTGAAGGCTTGGTAAGGAATAAAGATTATATATAAAATAAATACATATCTCAGGCATCAGAGGGCATGACCATTTCAAAATTGGTGGGAGGGTAACAATGAAAGCTGTTTGTCATTAGTGCCTTAGGAAATGAGATCAGGTGCGCTTTCATCATTTTTATGATGTGAAATCATGGTGTGGGGATAATGGGAAATAGATTCCCACACACGGGCCCAGCTTTTGTCAGATGTCTGTCTGATCTCTGTCTAGGCTGAGCCAGGAGCTGCACCTGTCCCTCCCCAAGGCTAACAGAATGCTTCACTCAACAGCACGTGTTACTTGAGGACCCCACCCTGTCTTTGTGTGCATGGGGATTCCCATGGGAAAAAAAGAACCATGAGCAATCTTCTTGCAGAAGAGGCAGCCACCAATCAGTAACAAGCTTACAAAATGGTGATTCCTTGAGCCTTGCCTCACACCAGAAATCAAAAGAACTGGCACAAAAAAAGCATTGTGTTAGTATGAGTGGAGCTATCCATAAACAACTCAACAGAATAAAGCAAATGTGTTTAGGAAGTAAGAGGGAAGGAACCATGGCCGGTCAGACCTTGATCCCACACTGGAGAAAACAAGAGAGTTCAGAATTTCCCTTGGCTTTAAAAATAGGCCCAGGAACCCATGTGTCAAAAAACAGCAGGTGTCTGTTTTGAAATCTGCTTCTGAGTCTTTCTTTTTGATAAGAAAGCATCCGTTTCGGATTGTTACCAGGAGATACATTGTATGTGGAGAGTAACTATTGGAAAGACTTAAGTTGGTCAAGGAATAAAGTGGCTGACATGAAATGAGGCTGAAGACCTGCTTTCCCCTGATCAACGTTCTGCTAAAGATTGTATACACTGCAGAGGACCACGAAGGACACACCAAGGATATTTGCAAAAATCACTCATAGACTTGTTACTTGACTGGAGCGTAGTCACAGTCATGACCACGGCTTCTGGTTTAGGACAGAAGACAGGACCAATACAGACAGGAGGACTCTATCAACATTCAACAACCTCTCAGAAAAAAAACAAAACAAAACGAGTTGCTTACCATGAAAACTGTGAAACATATGTGTGCGTGTGTATAAAATACTCAGTGTGATAGCCTCAGCAAAAGAGGCACAATTTAGTCATTCTAATACGGTGCTGGAGCAAGCACTATTTATTCCTTATTCTTCAATGTGACATTTCTGTGATGCTTTATGTTTGATTCATGACCATTAAATTCCAGAGTCCCTGAGAAGCACATAGGTGCACAAATTATTTTCATTACCCTTTCTGCCTGACTGATAGACACATATTTCAGATTCACCCAGAATACCAGCTCTTCCCATCTTCCCTGCTATTTATCCCATCACATAAGACAAAAGATTGAGGCCATTGTGCTTCTTGTCTCTCTTTCATCCATCCATAGTCAGCTGTTGATAAGCCCCATAAATGTTCCTTAGGATATTTTAAGGCAATCACAACATAAATAGTGATAACTATAGCAGTAGCAGACAGCTTTTACTGAGCACTTACTGTTTGGCCAGGCAATGATCTTAAAGCTTCATAGCAGTAACCTTCACTAGAAGCCAAGAGCTACATAATCCTCATTTGGGGAAAAGTACATGAGACAGGATAACACACTGCTCAGTATAGTAACTGGAATTTAGGAAAGTCAGAAGTTCCAAGAGAAATGAGAGAAATACAGAAAATGGACAGCAGAAAGTAGGAGAGATCCAGGCTTTCAGTTTCCAACCCACCCTCATTCATCACCTCCCCATTTATACATGTGTATGTGTGTGTACCTAAGGCATCAGTTCAGTTTACATGTGTATAATTACATATATAAATGTGGACACACACACAGACATGATCTATGTGCCACTATATGGCTCTGGCTTTACTGTTATGGGAAACAGTCACCTCCCAGCTGAGTTAACTTACACAACCACCTCCCACCCTGAGAGAAAGGGCGAGCACAGAGCTAAAGATCAGACCAAACATAGATCAGTGGCTGACCCCCCATGTTACTCAGCCAAAAAGTAAAAGTTCCAAGGCTCTTATTTCTAGGTGAGGTTCCACAACCAGTTATTGTTAGTGAAAAGTAAATGAAAGGGATATGGGTCAGCTTACAACAAGGTTTTTAATAAGCAGGTATGTCTGTTACTCTACTGTTTTTTTCACTATTTGGATACAATAATGATGAGACCCTATAGAACCTAAGAGCCAAAGGAAAAAGGAGCCTGGGTATCGAAGTCACCTCAAGGGAGGAAACCACCCACCAAAAAACATGCGTGAGAGAGAAACTGCTGTGTTTAGCTGCTGAAATAAACTGTTCCATCTGTCACTGCTATCTTTCCTGCCCTAACACATTCAAGGAAACCCTTCACTCCAGTACCTTTACTCATCACTCCCTACCTCTTTCACCTGCAGAGACCAGGAAACCCTTTTCTGGTCAGATAATATTTTAGGCCTTGAGAGCCACAAAAGTTCAATGTTTCATATTCTGTTTTTAATTACCCTTTAACAATGTGAAAAAAAAATCTTCCCTTGAGGGCCCCACAAAAAGACACTATGTGATGGATTTGGCCTGCAGGCCATAGCTTGCCAACCCCTGATTTAGAATATTCTGTCACACTAAAAGTTAAAGTATAAATTATACTGCATACCCACTTGCAAAGTTCTTTGGACATATGCTTCCTGTTTCTCAGCTGTAAAGTTTTCTCCCAGTTTTTTGGCTCTTGCTCAGACTGGTAATGCAGACTCCCCCTATTTTACTTCCAGTTACCCCTCAAAACAAGTCATCTTTTCATTCCCCTCTACAAACAAATCTCTTCTCCATTACAAACAAATCTCTGTTCCTAGGTTAGACCTCCCCTGGACAGCACATATCTAAGCTTCTGCCCATGTTCAATACCAAATACAAGAGCTGTTCAGCCAATGTCCAGGCCATGTCTTTCTGCCACTATAAACCTTCACCAGGAAACTTCGATCCTTCTATTTTTGTTTTTCTTCTAAGTTAGTGAGAGAGAAGCCCTGCATCACACTATTTAGCACCTAATTTTATTTTTGGGAATCTAAGGTGAACTCCGGGAGTTGGTGATGGACAGGGAGGCCTGGCGTGCTGTGATTCATGGGGTCGCGGAGAGTCGGACACGACTGAGCGACTGAACTGAACTGAACTCTGTACGTTATCGATTGAGACTACAGCAATGCATGTGTCACAGCCCTTGCCTTTGAGAAATGAATGAAGAACTAGAAAAACCAAACAAGTTGTCTCTGTTGTGTAGTCGCCAAGTCAAGTCTGACTCTTTCACGACCCCCTGGACTGTAGCCAGCAGGGCTCCTCTGTCCACAGAATTTTCCAGGAAAGAATACTAGAGTGGGTTGCCACTTCTTTCTCTGGGGGAATCTTCCTGACCCAGGGACTGAACCGATGTCTCCTGCATTGGCAGGCGGATTTTTTACCACTGAGCCCAGGGAAACCCATAGAAAGACCAGGAGGCAATGATCATACAAGATTGTAAGTGATGACAACAGGAATGAGAGGGTAGCCTGGGAAGTATACAGGTAATAGTTCACTCTCCTGCCATGTCTGTCTGATTTCAAAGACACATCTTGGTCCCAACTGGAGAAAAGAAGATGGTTTGTGTATGCGTGTATGCATGCATGTGTGCGGCTGTGTTTTCCTCTTTTGCTGAGGGAATAAGAAGCATTCAGTTGATGGAGATACTAGAATTCAGACCAAATCAATGGTTAATTGTGGCTTACTTATATGAAGGCTGTCTTACACACATTGGTATCCTGGAATAAAATAAAACATTATTTATAATTATACTAGTTCCAGGAAAAGTTTGAGATTACTAACAATAGAAGACTAACATCAGGATCATTAAAATAAAAATGGAAACGCAATATAGTCCAAGGGAAACTGTGATTATCTCAGACAGATGAGCTAAAGAAGGTTATTACAATGGTGTATTAGATATTTCCCTAAGCTCGACAGTAACTAACAAAAAATACATGAAAATACAAAATAGAGAGTGAAAGATAGATAACATTGTCTGATAAAAGAAAGAGAATCAGTTAACTAGAATGGCTGAAATATTTGGTGAGTTTTTTTTTTTAGTAACTATGCCATGGACTTACAGATTTCAATCAATCTCACTAAAATTTATTTAATGAACAATTAGGATTGACACCAAGGTATTCAATTCACACCTCTCCTGGCAGTAAACTTTCAACAGAACTTATTACCTGGATTCAATTCTCATACAAAGACAAATAAAATGTTCATATATAATATTTAAAAGGACAACTCTAGAATAAAGCATATTTTGAAATACCTATCTGTACTTGAATTCCCTAAGGAAAAAAGAAACAAACAAATGCACATGTCTCAAGCACTTGACTTTCTGTTGACTTTAAATGACAGAGTGTTAGAGCAAAAAGATAAACACAAAATCTGAACTGTGGATGATTATTGAACCCATTACTCTGCTTTGGCATTGCTCTGAATGCTGACAGATCTAGGGAGGCTTCCGGCAGAAGCCACGTGGCTGTTCTCTAAAGAGTCCGTTCATCACAGAATGACTGGAAACAGGTTTTGTCTCCTGGTGTACAGAAGACATATCCTGCTCCAGCAGAAGCTAGCAAATTTTTATTAGGAAAATTATAGATCTTGACTTGTAGTTTTAGTTAGACCATATAACTTCCACCGGAAAAAGTGACAAAGGACAGACCAAAATATCCTCAGAGACACAATTTGCTCAATTTCCTGGAAAGGTATCTGGTCTGGCCCCAGAGATATGAGTCTTGGCACGATTTGGGTCTTTTAAGAGCAGGTACCCCCAGTTAGTGACATCGGGCATAATGCACGGGATCTCATATGTTGGCAGTATCAGAATTTCCTAGGGAGTTTAGTAAAGCAGATCACTGAGCCCCGTTCCCAGAGTTCCTACGCTAATGGGTGAGATGTGAACCCCAAGAATGTTGTATGTCTCACAGGACATCAGTGAGGTAGATGCTCAGGGAGCATACCCAAGAGCTATCTCAATCATGCGGTTAGGACGCCTGGACAGCATCTCCTATGAAGCAACACTGCTTTTTAATGATCTCACTCCTAGAGGGTAGCAGCAAAACAGCTACAGAAGTCTAACTAAAATGCTCAAAGAGCACTTCATAGTAGGATCTACTGAACACTGAGGAAACCTGGCCAAGATGATCATTTCCTATGGGGAATAAATCGCCTTCAGTTCTATTCTGAGGTTTTTAATTAGCTAGCAGGCTCAGACAAACTTCTGGACATAAAAACAACCGCGGCCAAGAAAATCATTTCTCAACTCCCTGTGTGCACTGTGACATATAACCAGCCCTCCCAAACTCTCTGAGAAAGTGGTGAGGTCTATTTTGGGAGAGGTGAATATCAAAGAATAAAAGTAGAAGTTATTTTCCTCACCCTCATTATAATATGGTCTAATAATTAAGGCCACTGTACCTGCATTCAAAGAGACTAGAGTTCAAATATTTGCTTCAGTAACTGAATATGTCAACTTGGGCAAGTCTTTTTAAATTTCCTAAGCCTCTGTTTCCTTATCTGTAAGATATTGGTAATAACCACTTAACTCATAAAAATAATACAAAATTGCATGTCTTTTAAAGAGAACTATAAGAAAGCCACAGACGGGGAGAAAATATTTGTAAAAGACACATCTCAGGAAGGACTGGTATCCAAATATCAAAAGAACTCTTAAAACTGAAAAATAAGAAAATAAGCCAGCTGATTTACAAATGGGCCAGAGACCGTAACAAACATCTCACCAAAGATAATAAACAGATGGCAAATAAACATAGGAAAAGATGCTCCACACCATACGCCAAATGCAAACTGAAACAATGATGAGATGAGATGCTGCTATACTATTAGAAGGGTCAAAATCCAAAACACTGACAATACCAAGTGTTGCGAAGGATGCCGAGTAATAGGAACTCCCATTTATTGCTGGTGGGAATGCAAAATGGTACATCCACTGTGGAAGGCAGTTAGACGATTTCTAATAACACTTAAAAAATCTTTACAGTGATTCAGCAGTTGCATTCCCTGGTATTTACCTGAAGGAACTGAAAGCTTAAGTCCCCACAAAATCCTGCACAGTAATGTTCACAGCAGCTTTATTCATAACTGGCCCAAACTTGGAAGCAAGATGCCCCTCAGCAGGTGAATGGGTAAACTGGAGCACATCCAGACAATGAGTTATCAAGCCACAAAAAACATGGAGGAGATGCACATGTGTATTACAAGAGAGAGAAGCCAAAGTAAAAGGTTACGTACAGTATGTTTCCAACTATATGACATACTGGAAATGATAAAACTACGGAGACAGCAAAAAAGATCAGTGGTTGTCAAGAGTTGAGGTGGGAAGAGAGATGAATTTGCAGAACACAGGATTTTTAGGGTACTGACTGTACTCTGCCAGATACCATAATGATAGATACATGCCATTTATATATTTGTCCAAACCCACAGAATATACAAAACACCAAGAGTAAACTCTGGATGATTATGATGCATCAATGTAAGTACAGAAATTATAACAAAGGTACAGTTCTGTTGGGGAACGCTAATAAGAGGGGAGGCTGTGTGTGTGGGGGTAAGGGACTCATACCTCCCCTTCAGTTTTGCTGTGAAACTGAAACCACTCTAACAGTATCTTACTTAAAAACATAGATAATGTGTTAAAACACTCAGTATAGTGACTGAGACACTAAATACTCAACATTTTTCTGTTTATTACTACTATTGCTGATAATCGGGTGAGCAAAGAACATCAGTAAGTAGAAACACAAAGTGAAATAAAAATGGATCAACAATAAGAGCTAAGAAGGCAGAATAGGACTGGAAATGAATAATGTAATGGGTGCATATCACAACATGGTTTGTAAAAACAAACATATTTGAATATATAAATATTCATCATGAGCAGACTGTTCAAATACATCAGCATTCATGAGGTGAAACAGCATATGGTCATTAAAAATGATAATGTAGTTTTAATTTATTTATACGTAAAAATACTATGATGCATTGAGTGGGAAAAAAAGAGTGTACAAAATAGAGGAAGAGAGGCACACAGGAAGTCAGACAGAGAATATCAGAATGTAGTTATATTCCACAATGGTAACAGTATTTATCACTAAACAACAGGATAATTAACATATTTTACATTATTGTGTGAATATTTTTCCTTTACAATATAAATGTAAAAGTACATATAGTATATTCTGTCATATATGTACATATATGCATATATTTTATGACTGTAATTCACTGTTTTTATTAGGATAAAACAATAAAACTACTTCTATTTTGGAAATTGATACATAAAACCAATTAATTCAGCTAATACAAGGAGCTCTATAAAAAGACAGAGATCACAGTAGGGGCATAGTTCTTTAGAACAGGATATATGTAGACAGACACAAGTTTTTTCTTTCCTTTTTACTTTTTCAAAAAAGGGACAAGATTGTTTTCCATATAAAGCTGCATCTTCTACTATAAAACTGTGCTACTGAGTATGCTGTGCCCCTAAAACCATGGCTCTGCCTCTAGTCTCTCTCATTCTACTTTATATTCCATCCTCTCATCTTCTCTCCCTTATTCTCTCTCCCCACTGTCATGAGATTAATCACCTAAAAACACAAAGCTGATGTCACATTTTTTGCCATATATGTTTATTAGTTTTATTTCTTTTGCATGTGTGAAAAGTTAATTCTTACTGATATGTATTTAATATAACACTGTAACTAAGGTAAAGAGCATGCTGATTTTCTATATTTATAAACTGTAAGCGATCGCTACTTAGAGACAGTCGGCACCTATCTCACGTCACGTTATTCTCATTTCTTGTAGGTAGTACAGTAATTAAGGTCTAGTCTCCTAGAAAGTTGGATGATTATAATATTGTCTCTATTCACTGTGCTGTGCATTAGGTCTCTAGGACTTCTTTACTACTAGTTGAAAGTTTATACCCTTGAGAAGCATTCTCTTCCCCATCTCCTAGCCCTTGATAACCACCATTCAACTCTGTTTTTTGTAAGTTTGGCTTTTTTATATTCCAGATGAAAGTCATGCTTTACAGTTTTTCTCTTTCTCTGTCTTATCTGTCTTCCTTAGCGTAACATCCTCAAGGTCCATCCACATTGTCAAAAATGGCAAGGTTTCCTTCTTTCCTGTTGCTAAATGATATCCCAATGGGAAAACACACACACACACACACACACATCTTCTTTATCTATTCATCTGTTGACAGATGTTAATTGTTCTAAGTGGTATCTTCCAGCAGGGCCATGTTTCTAAACACGACATTCAGGACAACACATTCTCTGTCTTCTGAATAATATTTTTCCCATCAGTTCAACTCAGTGAATTATCTGAAATTTCATATTAAATTTCTCTTCCTCCCCAAAGACTTTCTCAATTTCTCCACCCTGAACTGTTTTGTTTCTTTGAGTTTTTATCACACTGCACGTGTGTGTACTCACATCGTCTTTGTTAATAGCACCCACAATCAGTCAGTTCAGTTGCTAAGTCATGTCCAACTCTTTTTCGACCCCATGAATCACAGGACGCCAGGCCTCCCTGTCCATCACTAATTCCCGGAGTTCACCCAAACTCATGTGCATCGAGTTGGTGATGCCATCCAACCATCTCATCCTCTGGTCGTCCCCGTCTCCTCCTGCCCCCAAACCCTCCCAGCATGAGTCTTTTCCAGTGAGACAACTCTTCGCATAAGGTGGCCAAAGTATTGGAGTTTCAGCCTCAGCATCAGTCCTTCCAATGAACAACCACGACTGGTCTCTTTTAGGATGGACTGGTTGGATCTCCAAGGGACTCGCAAGAGTCTTCTCTAGCACCACAGTTCAAAAGCATCAATTCTTTGGCACTCAGCTTTCTTCACAGTCCAACTCTCACCATAATTATCCAAAGTCTATAGTTACATTAGAATTCATTCTTGGTATCATATAGTCTATGGGTTTGGAAAAATGATAAGATATATACTGTATATACCATTACAACATATGAAATATGTCCACTGTCCTAAAAATGCTCTGTTTCACCTAGCCATCCCTTTCTTACTCTAAGAATATATATTTTAAAGGTTTATAATTCACTTTGACCCAGCTTGTTTGAGAGTCACCCTCACCATGCTATTCTGCTATACTTACCAAGATGTGATGTGACAGGCTGAATTATAGTTTCTTTGAAAACAACTTAAGAGTTCAAAACCATTGTTTTCTTATCTTTTTAACATATTTCCCACCCCTGTACCTAATACTTAGCACAAAGTCAGTTCAGTTCAGTTCAATTCAGTTCAGTTGCTCAGTCGTGTCCGACTCTCTGCGACCCCATGAATCACAGCACACCAGGCTTCCCTGTCCATCACCAACTCCCGGAGTTCGCACAAAGTAGGGTCATAAAAAAACCTACTACATAAAATAATACATGATTTCATAAAATAGTCTATTTCCCTGTGGACATCAGCGATGGAAGACATTATCAATGAAAGAATTCCATCGACTTTAGACAGAATTCTTTTACCTTGAACACGACTTCTTACTATTGGTGAGATTACAGAACATTGTTTCTTCTGGGGTGGGGGGCGGAATTGTTTCTTCAGGAAAAGAAAAAAAAATTGTTACAGTTAAATGAACCTTTCCTACTTGCTGCTGCTGCTGCTGCTAAGTCACTTCAGTCATATCCGACTCTGTGCGACCCCATAGACGGCAGCCCACCAGGCTCCCCCGTCCCTGGGATTCTCCAGGCAAGAACACTGGAGTGGGTTGCCATTTCCTTCTCCAATGTGTGAAAGTGAAAAGTGAAAGTGAAGTCACTCAGTCATGTCTGACCCTTAGCAACCCCACGGACTGCAGCCTTCCAGGCTCCTCCATCCATGGGATTTTCTAGGCAAGAGTACTGGAGTGGCTTGCCATTGCCTTCTCCTTTTCCTGCTTGAGGAACTGGAAATACAAAGTGACTTTGAAGAAGTTGGTGCCATTTCTAAACTTGATGTTTAACAAGAGCTAAAAGCACAAACATGCGACGAGTTGACTCACTGGTAAAGACTCTGATGCTAGGAGGGATTGAGGGTGGGAGGAGAAGGGGACGACAGAGAATGAGATGGCTGGATGGCATCACTGACTCGATGGACATGAGTTTGAGTGAACTCTGGGAGTTGGTGATGGACAGGGAGGCCTGGCGTGCTGCGATTCATGGGGTCACAAAGAGTCAGACACGACTGAGCAACTGAACTGAACTGAACTGAAAAGCACAAACTGCTAGATTTATTGGGTTGCAACTTCACCCATTTTTTTCCCTGAGATCTTTCTCCCTTTATTATTGGGAAACTAAAGGTAAAAATAAATAAATAAATAAAACACACTAAAACAAAAGCAATCTTGTCCAAAAGACTTTTATTGAGGCAATAATGTTTAAAAGGTATCCAAAAAGACACCAAAGGGAGGAAATTCTGCAAACTACAACAAAATAGCTAATTGTGGGGTAGCTAGTTTTACAATGCTTGGATAATGGCACATTAAGGGGTGAAAAGCTTTAGGCTATCTAAAGGGTAAAATATATTAAAGTGTTCTTTTATTAAATAGGGTGATTTTTGCATTATCGGTACACTCTGAGAAGTTTTTTTATTACCTACATAATTCTCTAACTTGAAAACTGAAGGTATGTAAAAACAAGGACAATGAAGTAAATGGGAAAAAGATGTAAACATCGAGAATAGTCATAAGCAGAATAAAACCACACCACTTTGGGCCTGTGCCATTCTCTAGCTCTGAACTCAGATAAGAAAATAATAGATTGATATCATATCACATTAGTCCATTAGACTAACTGCTTACAGTTTTTCTTAAGTTTTGTGTAATTTAACATTGCTTTAAAAGCTGGGGCCAAAGACATTTTCCCTATAAGGAATGTCAAACACAGCTTATAAAAGAAAGATTTTTTTTTTGCTGTTGTTGCTACTTTCAACACTTTTAAAGAAACACAAGAAAAGAGGAAATTAACAACTGTCCAGGTAGTTAAGGCCAAAACTCTGGAATCCGGATTTTGAAACCTTGGGTAAGACTCCAAAACGATGGGCGTTCAGGGAAAGAAAACATGTAAAGCCTGGGAAAAATAGATCTATGCTAAAGAGAGACAAATCTAACTGAGGGGGTCTCTCAACTAAAAGCAACAGTGTAGGGGGAACACAGCATGACAAATACAAGAATGCAGTGCTTCCAATCATCATGGAGGCCACCAGGTATGGTCAGAAGAGAAAGGAGCACTAGCTTAAGATGTCTATGGTAATTTATAATGGAGGACTGGAAAGAAATTTGAAACCATATTTAATATCTTCTATGATTGAATATTCCTACTCAAAACATAGATAATAAGTAAGGACTAAGATTGGAGCAGGGAGGAAATAATTCAGCAATTACTGAGGCTTTGCTTTATCGGATTCATTTATTAAAAAATGATCATGGGGGACTTCCTTGGTGGTTCAGTGGCTATGATTCCATGCTGTCAATGCAAAGGGCCCAGGTTCTATCCCTGGTTGGGGAACTAGATCTCACATGCTCTGACTAAGACCCAGCAAAGTCAAATAATAAGTAAATTTTTAAAAATGATCATGGGATGTTTTGCTCAGTTAAAAACAAAATGACTTGTTAGAAACAGAACTTAAGCAGCAGATGCATTAAGGATAAAATAGATTGGCTTAAAATTAAAAATTCAAAGGTAACAAATAGGAAAGTTCAATTAACTAGAAGCAAAAAGGTATTCGATGCAGACTCCTGACTTCCCTGGTGGCTCAGATGGTAAAGTGTCTGCCTAAATGCAGGAGACCTGGATTCGATCCCTGGGTTCGGAAGATCCTCTGGAGAAGGAAATGGCAACCCTCTCCAGTACTCTTGCCTGGAGAATCCCATGGATGGAGGAGCATGGTAGGCTATAGTCCATGGGGTCACAAAGAGTCGGACACGACTGAGCGACTTCATTCACCTAGTCAGATGGGATATGTCTTAACTCGATGACAGGCACAGAAAACATATTCAAGAGTAATGGGAGACATTAAATTGACAGCCATCTGCTAGAGGGTTTCCTTGTTGAAAGGAAGCATCTGTAAATCCTGGGCTTGACTCGTGGTCTATTGGAAAAAAGAATCTGAAATTTGTGGTCAGAATTTAGGGTTCTGTATTTAAATTCTAGCTCGTCAAACTAGAAGCTGTGATGGGAATGAATTACATCTACGAGTCTGTCATGGGTCTGATTTGCGTGCATGCTCAGTCTTGTCTGACTCTTGGTGATCCCATGGACTATAGCCCACCAGGCTCCTCTGTCCATGGGATTTCCCAGGCAAGAATACTGGAGCAGGTTGCCATTTCCTTCTGCAGGGGATCTGCCTGATCCAGGGATCGAACCCACATCTCCTGCACAATCAGGTGATTCTTTACCACGGAGCCATCAGGGAAGACCCTAATCATTAGAGAAATGCAACTCAAAACCAAAGCGAGATATTAATGTAAAAGTTTTCTACTCAAGGCTTCTTAAAGCCGCTAATAAAGAAATGTACAGTGAATCTCTGAGTTGTGAATAAGGTATTGAAGACTCCTCAAGGTTTTGTTTCCCAGGTAAAGCAAGAAAAAAAAAAAAACACAGAAGTAAAACTGCTTTTTTCCTCTATGACTTGATTGTGCCTGCATGAACTGGACTAAATCCCTAGCTAGATCTCTTCTCCCTTTAACGTGACAGAGTTTCTGTTATGTATAAAATTTAAGATGAGCCTTACACATCTTACTCAGCACTAGATATATTACAACTCCCAAGTCACCAAGAGGAGACAAGGAGAAGGCGAGTTACATGGTGTCCACAGGGAAGAAGAGTTCAACCAACTCTTGTTAAATTCAAACAAGTCACTTCAGTTTAACAAGTTAGTAGATAAAATTGATCATCTTTCTTGAGGGACATGCAGTTTCTTCAATTCCAGTGACTGTTCTGAATTTAAAATACAGAGTAGAAAAGAGAACCAGTGGTTAATTTCTATAATCTACAAGAGGCAATCGTGACGAAAACCAATACATAGGCAAGCTGGGATTGTCCACAATGAAAACCAAGATTTAGTCTTCTACTATATTTCAGATATAGTAAGAGTCACTTCCATGAATTAAGTTTGTTTGTTGAAACAAACAAAGATAGTTAGGAGGAGGGAAATTAAATATGGCAGATGCTTCCACTTGCTTATGCCCTGTGGTGAATGTTTCCTGTGAGTATCCACGGGGATAGGGGTGAGGAAGCCATGACACTGGCATTCCCTCCACAGACTTCAGATACTGAGTTTCTCTGACCATAGTGAGCTCTCTTAAGTTAGATTCTAGTGTATCAAGGTATTTTTTAGCTATCATCCCTGAAACAAACCAAACACAGTTAATTGGTATTCCACTGGATAATGGGTATCTGTTTTAATGTTAAGAAAAAAAGAAAACAACAATTGTGTTCGACCAACTGAAAGACGGGTCCATCTGAAACTTTTGTCCTTCTATATGGGATTCTCAAGGATAATTTTGGCAGGATACAATTCCTGCCTCATGGGCTGACTCCTGACCTAACCATTTTACTTGGCATATCTGCCTGTACAAACTCAAAGGTTTAGAGGAGAGGAATCAGAGCTGGGGCTGTGGTGTGATCATGGGCTAAGCACTGAGATATTCTTATTACACAGCTAATGTGTAGCTAGTGATCTACATGGATGGGATGTATTTAAGGCAGAGCAGGATCACTTGGTCATCTAAATTCAAAGTGCAGAGAAGAAGGAAAAGTTGGTAATACAATGTAAAATAAATGATGTATAATAAGTCAGGAAGACAACAGCAGGAATGAGGTCCTGATGAAGACTAAAAAGGTTTCTAAATCAATTTTTATCTTGGTCTTTGCCCAATACATCAGAGGTGTTGCCTTGGGTAATTTCACTTAACTAGTAAATGTTCTTAGACATTCTGTCTAGACTTTCTGATGCCACAATATGACTTTGGTTTCAATAAAACGCAGACAAATTATGCTCTAAGAAATCCTGCTTTCACATTAGCTGAAGATACAATTACACAAAATGTTAAATTTATTAAAGAGACACTTACTAATAAGGAAGGCAATTAATCAACAAACCTGAACAAAAGTAAGAAAGAAATCAAGTTAAAAAACAAGCTAATATTTAAACACAAGACTATATATTTTGAACAAGATGTAAAAGAAATTACTTCTGAGAGGAAAGGACATAACTATTAGAATGAAAATTTTTATTTTAAAACTATTTGAAAAGTTTCTTCATTTGTGACAGAATTTAATCAAACTTGGGAACTTAACTAATAATGAATTCTAGGTAATGATAAGAAAGTGTCACTTTTGAGTCCTAAGAGCATACACAAATACAACTGATTTAATAAGCAAAGGAGAAAAGGAAAGATATAAGCATCTGAATGCAGAGTTCCAAAGGATAGCAAGGAGAGACAAGAAAGCCTTCCTCAGTGATCAATGCAAAGAAATAGAGGAAAACAACAGAATAGGAAAAACAAGAGACCTCTTCAAGAAAATTAGAGATTCCAAGGGAACATTTCATGCAAAGATGGGCTCGATAAAGGACAGAAATGGTATGGACCTAACAGAAGCAGAAGATATTAAGAAGAGGTGGCAGGAATACACAGAAGAACTATACAAAAAAGATCTTCAGGACCAAGATAGTCACGATAACGTGATCACTGACCTAGAGCCAGACATTTTGGAATGTGAAGTCAAGTGGGCCTTAGAAAGCATCACTACTAACAAAGCTAGTGGAGGTGATGGAATTCCAGTTGAGCTATTTCAAGTCTTGAAAGATGATGCTGTGTAAGTGATGCACTCAATATGCCAGCAGATTTGGAAAACTCAGCGCTGGCCACAGGACTGGAAAAGGTCAGTCTTCATTCCAATCCCAAAGAAAGAGAATGCCAAAGAATGCTCAAACTACCGCACAATTGCACTCATCTCACACGCTAGTAAAGTCATGCTCAAGATTCTCCAAGCCAGGCTTCAGCAGTATGTAAACCGTGAACTCCCAGATGTTCAAACAGGTTTTGGAAAAGGCAGAGGCACCAGAGATCAAATTGCCAACATCCGCTGGATCATGGAGAAAGCAAGAGAGTTCCAGAAAAACATCTATTTCTGCTTCATTGACTATGCCAAAGCCTTTGACTGTGTGGATCACAATAAACTGTGGAACATTCTGAAAGAGATGGGAATCCCAGACCACCTGACCTGCCTCTTGAGAAACCTGTATGCAGGTCAGGAAGCAACAGTTAGAACTGGACATGGAACAACAGACTGGTTCCAAATAGGAAAAGGTGTACGTCAAGGTTGTATATTGTCACCCTGCTTATTTAACTTATATGCAGAGTACATCATGAGGAACGCTGGGCTGGAAGTAGCACAAGCTGGAATCAAGATTGCAGGGAGAAATATCAATAACCTCAGATATGCAGATGACACTACCCTTATGGCAGAAAGTGAAGAGGAACTCAAAAGCCTCTTGATGAAAGTGAAAGAAGAGAGTGAAAAGGTTGGCTTGAAGCTCAACATTCAGAAAACAAAGATCATGGCATCTGGTCCCATCACTTCATGGGAAATAGATGGAAAAACAGTGGAAACAGTGTCAGACTTTATTTTTTTGGGCTCCAAAATCACTGCAGATGCTGATTTCAGCCATGAAATTAAAAGACGCTTGCTCCTTGGAAGGAAAGTTATGACCAACCTTGACAGTATATTAAAAAGCAGAGACATTACTTTGCCACCAAAGGTCCGTCTAGTCAAGGCAATGGTTTTTCCCATGGTCATGTATGGATGTGAGAGTTGGACTGTGAAGAAAGCTGATCGCCGAAGAATCGATGCTTTTGAACCGTGGTGTTGGAGAAGACTCTTGAGAGTCCCTTATACTGCAAGGGGATCCAACCAGTCCATTCTAAAGGAGATCAATCCTGGATGTTCATTGGAGGGACTGATGCTAAAGCTGAAACTGCAATACTTTGGCCACCTCATGAGACGAGTTGACTCACTGGAAAAGACTCTGATGCTGGGAAAGGTTGGGGGCGGGTGGAGAAGGGGACTTCGGAGAATGAGATGGCTGGATGGCATCACCGACTCTGTGGACATGAGTTTGAGTGTACTCCGGGAGTTGGTGATGGACAGGGAGGCCTGGCGTGCTGTGATTCATGGGGTCGCGGAGAGTCGGACACTACTGAGCGACTGAACTGAACTGAACTGAACTGAGGATTAAAAACACATTATATGACCATATTCTCAAAATGTAAAAACAAAAACATTATTTCTCTTTTTTCTTTCCTCTTTCCCACCTTCCCTCTTTTTCTCTTTTCTTTCTCCTTCCTTCAGCTAATAATCACACACTATTAATGGGATACCCAGAGAAATCAGACATTGGTCTTTGTCATTATTAATGTTCGGTTAAATAAATACCAAGATGACTATCATAATTACTACATTTTCAAAGAGCTCATATTCAGGTCATAGAATAAACCCAGTACCTAAGATAAATAGAAAAGGTACCCATCATTTAGAACAACAGAAAGCATGCCCTGGTTGTTCTGAAGGAATAGATGTTATTTCTACCTTGATATTTCAACTTCCAAGAGCCCTAATGCTATGCAGTTGGGGGGCCTATGTAAGCAATGAGAAAGCCAAAGCTGCAGAAGTTAAACAGCCTGCTTGATGGTCTTAAAACAAACAAACAAACAAAAAGCAGCACTGAGATCAGAATTAGGGAATTCTAGTTTAAAAATTCATAGTCTTTCCAATATTGACTCCTCAGGACTTGAAGAATTGGTTGAATCCTCACTTGTAGAGATTAGAAGTTAAGAAGGAAGAGAACCGAATAAGCAAAGAGAAGGCTTCGGAAAACACTGGGGTCTGTATGGAGAAGAATGACAAGTTCACTCTCACTTTAACTTTGATTTCATTGAATAATGCTAGTAAGAAGTTAGGGACAAGAATAAACAAATCTTGATCACAAAATTAGCTTCTATGTTTCTTTAGGCAATACTGAGTCCCAGAACTTTAAGTGACATGAATAAAGATGATTCACTAAGTCACGAATGCAAAATGGAAAACTGGTTGAGCTAATTGGCTATTAGTTGAGGTAAGGACACGAGTAAACATAGACAGTGTGAAGACAGAAGGATGGAGTGTGAGCAAGATATAATTAACTCAAAGTTCCGACCAGTAAAACAGCTCAAAGAAACAAGGAAGTGACACAGGTGGAAAAGTAACTGCAAGGTTTTCAGTTTGAGTACTTGGGAAGGTTATTTTTAACTATTTTATTTTTCTAGGAGTCACTGAAATCACTTAATATTTAATAACTCTTTAAAAGAAGCATTTGTTTTGGCAGATAAATTTAGCTTGGTTTTGCAGATAAATTTAGCAGGTCAATTCCATTTGTTTTCTTCTTTGAAAGATAAAGATGAAAAGATGAGCTTGTAAAATTGCAACATGAAGTATCACATTTTGTAGATTTATTTGATTTTTTAAATCTAGTCTACAAATGCAAATCCATTTTCCTAAGTTTTCCACATCACAGGATATCAACTTAGTCAAGACAATGTCAAAATATGAAAACACATAGAAAAAATTATAACTAATAATGCAAGTATAACATTTCAAATGCATGTATTAATATATGAATGATTAAATGATAGAGTAGGTGGATTAGATAGATGGATCGATGGATGGATAGACAGATAGATGAAAAGAGACATCAACAAAGACCAGCCAACAATGAAGATACTACTTCTACTTTTAATGATTTTGTGTTGACTTCTCAGGCGGGAATTTGTGGTATGGCTCAGGAAACTCAAACAGGGGCTCTGTATCAACCTAGAGGAATTTTGTTTTACTTTTGATGATATTTACTGATAAAATTTCAAGTTGATTTACATAGTTATCCATTATTAAATTGTTTTCATATTTTTTCCTGAACACTGTATGAAGCGCTAAACTAAGAAATGATATGGTCTTCCCTAGTGGCTCAGTGGTAAAGAATCTGCCTGCCAATGCAGGAGATGTGGATTCGGTTCCTGGGTCAGGAAGATTCCCCTGGAGTAGGAAATGGCAACCCACTCTAGTATTCTTGCCTGGGAAATTCATAGACAAGAGGAGCCTGGTAGGCTACAGTCCATGGGGTCTCAGAAGAGTTGGATACAATTTAGCCCCTAAACAACAACAGCAAGAAGTGATATAACCATCTCTTCCATGTTGCAAGCAAAGTCCAATAATGTTTATTTCACTGAGACACTAAACAGTATCAATGAATCTAAAAAAATTAATTAAAAATTGCTAATGATTATAGAATCCTGGCAATCTTTGAACACTGGGCTAACGATAGATGTAGGACTATGATATTTGCATAGAATAGGACTGCTGAGAGCAGCTGCTGGCTGCATTGCAGAGCTGTCTCTAGTTGAATACAGGAAAGTTATCATTTTCATTCAAGTTCTCAAGAGTTTAAATATATGTTCCAAAAGCAAAACTGAAAACATCAATTAAGAACCAAGTTTAACACACACTTTTCCTGGTTTCTTCCCAGGCCTTTCCTTTTCCAATCTCTTCAGTGGAATTTAGTCCCTGATCTTTCCCCTTAATCAAAGGAGTGGATCATTTATATTCTTCACTCTATGCTGGGACATTTCATATATAATATACCACTCTTTTTCTTTATGGATCTATATATTAGATATTATTCACATCCTCATTTTACTGAAAAAGAAGTTGTGGCTTAGAGTACACAGCAAAATTGGCTGACTGCCTGTCAAAATTTCAAATTCCTCCTTACACAGGCTAGAGTTGTCCAGATGGCATCTAGCCAGTCAACAATTATATCTGCATCCAGGTATGACCATGTGACAAATTTTCATCTACTGAGGGTAAAGATAAAAATTTTAACAAGCAAGCAGATCTCCTCCTCTACCCCACTGTGCCAGCTGAACACAGCAATCTCTTAGAAAATTGCACGACAGATAAAAGGAATGAAGACTAAGGAGCAGTTACCAAGGACTCCCATATTGGACAACAGCTAGAAATTAACTTACACTGTACTTTTATTACATACAGAGACTTCAGGATTTGTTTGATAGATAAGCCAATGCCCTAGCTAATACAGGGCTTCAGTATAATTTCCAAGGTCAAAGAGCAAGTAAAGATGAGAGCTGGGATTGAAACATAATATATCTGATTATAAGGCTTTAAATTTTAAGCACATTCCTGGCAAATAGTTTTCCCTGTGTTATCAGTCCCATCCTTAATATTTGTAGTGGTTTCTCATTATTTACAGAATAAATGTATGACTCAACTCTCTGATTTGACCTGAACGAACTTTTCGAAATCATTGGCTACTTGCCATTTCTCATCCTGCATTCAAAGAAATCTACACTATTCAACATCTTTCAACACTGTGTTTTTTTTATCACTAAGATTTTCAAGTGATTTCTGTTTCCTGGAAAGATTTCTTCCCCACTCCTAACCTTCAGTTCAGTTCAGTTCAGTTCATTTCAGTTCAGTCGCTCAGTCGTGTCCGACTCTCCGCGACCCCATCAATCACAGCACTCCAGGCCTCCCTGTCCATCACCAACTCCCAGAGTACACTCAAACTCATGTCCACAGAGTCGGTGATGCCATCCAGCCATCTCATTCTCCGTCGTCCCCTTCTCCTCCCGCCCCCAACCTTTCCCAGCATCAGAGTCTTTTCCAGTGAGTCAACTCGCCGCATGAGGTGGCCAAAGTATTGCAGTTTCAGCTTTAGCATCAGTCCCTCCAATGAACACCCAGGATTGATCTCCTTTAGAATGGACTGGTTGGATCTCCTTGCGGTATAAGGGACTCTCAAGAGTCTTCTCCAACACCACAGTTCAAAAGCATCGATTCTTCGGCGATCAGCTTTCTTCACAGTCCAACTCTCACATCCATACATGACCACGGGAAAAACCATAGCCTTGACTAGACGGACCTTAGTTGGCAATGTATTTAGATCCTAGTCACCCTTCAAAATGAAGATTAAATGTGACTTTCTCAATGCTGCTTTCTACCTGCCTCAATAGAAATAGTTTTCTTACTCTGGTCATTCAATAGAAATTCAACAGTTCAACTATGAAAGACTGTATATTATTTACAATGGTTGCAGCAGGAAACAAAAAAGACCATTCTTAGTTATGAGTTTACATTTTACATGACTTGATATCAACTGGCATAAAGGGGAGTGTAGGTTTCTAAGTCAACTGATTAAAAGGAGGCCTGTCGCAGTCTGGAGTGAGAAATCAGACTTCCATGGGGTCATGAAGTTTGAGCCAAGCTGTGAAGCATGGGTAGAATTTACTTGGCAAATGCATAATCAATGATGCTGGGGGAGCGGGGGGCGGGAAATCTAGGCAGAAAGAATAAGGTCTATTTAATCCTAAAGTCTAAAACAGCATGGCACATCTGAGGAATGAAAAAGGCCAGTGGGATGAGGACACAGATAAGCAACACAGGAACACGTGACACTGTGCTAGGCCAGGTGGCGGTCAGATCACTAAAGGGCCGTGCAGACATGCAGATCCAGTGAGGACTGGTAAATCAGAGGACACGTTTAGGAAAGAATGATGTATGCAACGTGTTGTATAAGGCTGTTACGGGTGCCATATGGATCAGTGACACTAAGTAAGGAGGTGGAGAAAGTAGGTGGCAAGCTTTTGCTGTGGTCCCCTGTAATGATCTCAGACATTGCATTGATCTGGGCCAGGGAAGTGGCAGCAGAAATAGAAAGAAGTGGTTGAATCTAAGAAGACTGTAAGTAGTAAAGGCAAGATAGATAACTTGATGATTAATTTAAATGTAGTTATATTCACCAGTGACTTAGTAACACTTCTGGGTGCAACAGCAATTTAAGGCAGGAGCTCAGAAGCCAAACAGCCATTTTTCAAATATTGGCTCTGTCACTTTCTAGCTCTGTGATCTTGGACAAGTGATGATACCCCAGTAGCTTCACCTGGAAGACAGGGAAAATAGAACCCACTTTAAAGACTGTTTGCTGCTGCTGCTGCTAAGTCGCTTCAGTCGTGTCCGACTCTGTGCGACCCCATGAACTGCAGCACGTCAGGCCTCCCTGTCCATCAACAACTCCCGGAGTCCACCCAAACCCATGTCCATCCAGTTGATGATGCCATCCAACCATCTCATCCTCTGTCATCCCCTTTTCCTCCTGCCCTCAATCTTTCCCAGCATCAGGGTCTTTTCCAGTGAGTCAGCTCTTTGCATCAGGTGGCCATAGTATTGGGGTTTCAGCTTCAACATCAGTCCTTCCAATGAACACCCAGGACTGATCTGCTTTAGGATGGACTGGTTGGATCTCCTTGCAGTCCAAGTGACTCTCAAGAGTCTTCTCCAACACCACATTTCAAAAGCATCAATTCTTTGGTTCTCAGCTTTCTTTATAGTCCAACTCTCACATCCATACATGACCACTGGAAAAACCACAGCCTTGACTAGACGGACCCTTGTTGGCAAAGTAATGTCTCTGATTTTTAATATGCTGTCTAGTACATATATATGTTTATATGTGTGTATTTGTTATTATTTTTACTATGATACTGTTCAGTTCAGTTCAGCTCAGTTCGGTGTATATATATTTATCCTCCCCTAGTAAAATGCTTATTTTCTTAAGGATGGGCCTAAAATAGAAATATTTTCTGAATCTAACAGAGAATCAATCAGTCAGCCAGTCAGTCAGTCAGTTCAGTCGCTCAGTCGTGTCCAACTCTCCGCGACCCCATGAATCACAGCACGCCAGGCCTCCCTGTCCACCACCAACTCCTGGAGTTCACTCAAACTCATGTCCATAGAGTCGGTGATGCCATCCAGCCATCTCATTCTCTGTTGTCCCCTTCTCCTCCCACCCCCAACCTTTCCCAGCATCAGAGTCTAGAGATACATTAAAAACCTACAATTTATTATATGCATCATTTTTTCTAAAATTTAGTCTAATGGTACCATGGGGTTTAATCCTTCAAAGGAAGTTTCTATTTTCCCAGAGAAGTCAAAATTCTTACTATCATGCCACCAAATTCCCAGAATGTGTTCTTTCGAAACTATAATGCAAGAAATTAAGCTTATTGCCATGGATACAATGCCCAATGATGTCATGTTGTGATAAATATGTAACACTGTACTATATTATGGGGGGGTAGAAGAATACATTATGATTATCATGGTGGTCTGGGGACTGTGAGCTGCAGAAGATGTGAGCATTGTTTTGAAAGCTTCTAACGAGAAGAAACAGATTGGTTCAGTTCTGGAAAAAATAAGCAAAGATTACTAAAACTACTGTTCTATGAATTAAAGTCACAGTGTCAGAAATATGGCTGGAAAATCACCAAGTTCATTTCCTTATCTCTAGAAGAACTACAGGTAATGTGTAAATGACAGAGGACTATGAATCCAGTGATTTCATTTAAGAATTTATGTGCCCACCTCATCACTTTGCTAATGCTACCCCCTCCCAGAGTTAGTTCTCAATTTTGTTACTTAAAAGAAAAGTGGAGTTTTACCATTCCAAACCCCAGAGGGCATCCCATATATATATATATTTAACATCCTTTGGGTGTTTAACAGCTCATGTCTAACTGACACGGTATTATATTGAAAACTGTGTGCTAAAACAATGTGTGTGGAAATGGAACACAATGACAATTTCAAGTACCAGCATGGAAGTCCTTTTCCCACGTAAGTGCTGAAAGATACGTATTTCTAGCAAGAATATACTCTAAACCTACTGCTGCAGCGAGAGTGCCTGCACAGAAGACACTGGATGCTGTTTCCACTTCGTTGCTGATGGACTGTTTCTGAGGGGAAGCTGCATAGAGAAGCTTTCAACTGTGAAGATTTCCTGCACACGACCCTCACTCGGCAACATATGATGCACCTGACACTGACTTGATGCTGGTTTCCGAGGAGGAGGTGCTAGTTCCACTTCCTAAATCAGAGTTCTCAACAAGTCAGGCTGCTGTGGCTCATGGGCCACATGACAAGGACCAAACAGCTGAGCCTGGCATGCAGGTTTCTTCCCTTTTGTTTATTTACCACATACCCTCTAGCACCTCTGAGGTGCAGACCTTGTGTTCTTAGGGAGGACGATCCAGTGGGGGATAGACAAACACATCACTGCATAAGCAACAACATTATAAGCGTAATGTGTTCTAGAATTAGAACTCCATGGTGCATGACACCTATTGGGAAGGGCTGAATAGTGCCTGGCAGATAAGGATCTGTTGGAGTTCTAAACCACAGTCCCCCAAAATGTGACCTCATTTAGAAACAGGCTCTTTATAGAGGTGTTGTTACTGTTGTTCTCCAGAAACTGAGTCGTGTCTGACTCTGTGACCACCATGCACTGCAGCACACCAGGCTTCCCTGTCCTTCACTGTCTCCCAGAGTTTGCTCAGATTCGTGTCCATTGAGTCCGTGATGCCATCCAACCGTCTCATCCTCTGCTGCTCCCTTCTTCCTTTGCCTTCAATCTTTCCCAACACCAGGGTATTTTCCAATAAGTCAGCTCTCATAGAGGTAATTGAGTTAAAATGAGGTCAAAAAGGTGGGCCCTAGTCCAATAAGTTGGAGAAGGCAATGGCAAGCCACTCCAGTACTCTTGCCTAGAAAATCCCATGGACGGAGGAGCCTGGTAGGCTGCAGTCGGTGGGGTCGCTAAGGGTCGGACACGACTGAGCGACTTCACTTTCACTTTCACACACTGGAGAAGGAAATGGCAACCCACTCCAGTGTTCTTGTCTGGAGAATCCCAGGGACGGCGGAGCCTGGTGGGCTTCCGTCTATGGGGTCACACAGAGTCGGACACGACTGAAGTGACTTAGCAGCAGCAGCAGCAGCAGTCCAATAAGACCAGCGTCCTTATGAAACAGAGAAACTGGGTCACATGCACACGCACACACATTACAGAGGAGACAATGTGAGGAGACGCAGGATGAAGACAAGGATCTCTGAGTCAGAGAGGGGCCCGAATCAGACTCTTCCCTCACAGCCCTCAGAAGGAATCAAACCTGCCAACACCTTGACTTTGGACTTCCAATCTTCAGAACACTGAGACGATACACATCTGCTGTTTAAGCCTCCCAGTGTACTACGATATGGCATAACACAGGTCCAGCCCCCAAGAATAGGAAACAGATAGAAAACAATTACTTCAGGGGCAGGGAACAGAATTAAACTAAATTGGCTGAGCTCTGGAAAAATAAGCAAAGATTATTGAAATTACTGTTCTATGAATTAAAGTCACAGTGTCACAGAAATATGAATGGAAAATCACCAAGTTCATTTCCGTATCTCTAGAAGAACTACAGGTAATGTATAAATGACAGAGGACTGTGAATCCAGTGATTTCATTTAAGAATTTTAAGTTCCTACCTCATCACTTTGCTAATCCTACCCCTCCCAAAAGGATGGGAATGGGAGTATTTCAGCACATATAAGACTCTGAAGGACAGTCAGCCCTTCTGGAGTTTAAGGACCAGGAGAAAATGAAAGGAAAAAAGATGTGGGAAATGGGTGCTGAAGCCAGATCATGAAGGGCTATGTAGGACTCATTAAGGATTCTCTTTGGAGCTCTATCTTTTTCTTGCATTTCTCAGTCTCTGTGGTCATGTATGGATGTGAGAGTTGGACTGTGAAGAAAGCTGATCACCGAAGAATCGATGCTTTTGAACTGTGGTGTTGGAGAAGACTCTTGAGAGTCCCTTATACTGCAAGGAGATCCAACCAGTCCATTCTAAAGGAGATCAATCCTGGATGTTCATTGGAGGGACTGATGCTAAAGCTGAAACTGCAATACTTTGACCACCTCATGCGACGAGTTGACTCACTGGAAAAGACTCTGATGCTGGGAAAGGTTGGGGGCAGGAGGAGAAGGGGACGACAGAGAATGAGATGGCTGGATGGCATCACCAACTCTGTGGACATGAGTTTGAGTGAACTCCGGGAGTTGGTGATGGACAGGGAGGCCTGGCGTGCTGTGGTTCATGGGGTCGCGGAGAGTCGGACACGACTGAGCGACTGAACTGAACTGAACTGAACTGAAAACAGACCATCCTTAACCTTCTCTACTAAGCAGAAGCAGTCAAATTTCTGTAACACTTCCTCGAAGTGGACATGTTCTCTGTAAGCTGCTAACTTGCTTCAGTTGTGTATGACTCTTTGTGACCCCATGGACTATAGGCTGCCAGGCTCCTCCTGGCGTCCATCGGGTTCTCCAGGCAAGAACACTAGAGTGGGCTGCCATTTCCTCCTCCAGGGGCTCTTCTTGACCTAGGGATCGAACCTGAGACTCCTGCAGCTCCTGCATTGCAGGTGGATTCCTTACCATCTTCCATATGCTCAGTTCCATTTGTATAATCCTGCTATGAGTGAAGATAAGCTGGTGACAGTGCCACTTCCCCAGCTTCCTCCACATCTAATATCTACGTATATGACAGGGATCCACCAATTAGGTTCAACTCTGTGACAATTTGTCTCAGATACAGCAAGGTCGGGGGAAGAAACCTCCACCCAGAATCCAAGAGTGAGGAAAACGATCTGGCATCTGGCACTCAGGGATGCTAGCAGTTTTAAGAAGTGAGCTCCCCATTGGCAAAACCACAACTGCTGGGAAGCGATGCCCCTGGCAGTTCTGAAACTGCAGCTGTGACCTTTGCTCAGGTCTCGTTGACCAGTTAGTCATCAGACCGCTTGCCTGGTGTGGTCTGGTGCATCGCTCCTAGAAGGCTGGCCTCCAAGGTGAGTCCCCATGAACCACCTGGTATCCATTTAATATTCTTTCTACCCAAAACAGCTATAATCTGCTTTTTATAACCAAGAACCTTAATAACTGACTTGCTCTCCTAGTTGCCCCAGGGTGGGCAGGACAGACCTCCATCATGCCTGCATAGGTTCTCATGTCATTGGTTCTCAGAGATTGGTCCTCAGACCAGAAACATCCAGGAAGGAGTTAGACACAGAAATTCTCAGGCACTACCCTGAACCAACTGAATCAGAAACTCTAAGGATGGGGCCCTGAAATATTTGCTTTAACAAGTTGTTTAGGTGATTCTGATACAAAGTAAAAGTCACAAACCATTGTCCTTTATATCCTCCCATTTTAAATACTTTTTTTAGATATTTAAATTATCTTCCTTCCTATCAGACTCTAAACTTCCTGGGGGAATCCCTGTCTTATATGTACATCCTCAGTGTTTAGAGTCAACTGGCACAATTGTTTAATGATTGACAAAGAAATATTTCTCTTATTCTTTTTGTCAAAATGAGCAAATCACTGCCTCAGGAATCCTGTCTACCATGTTTGTATCATAAGTGGATGCATGACAATAGACCCTTTTCCTAAGAACAATGTACAAAATAATATTACATGGACCAAATACATTATGCAAGACAAAATTAATGTATAGTTTCACCTGAGATTCTAATTATGTTCATTGCTATCTATTACTGCCTCATTTACCTTTCAAAGCTCAGATAACATAACTCTTTACATCTCACTCAAGGATATGATTTGAGAGTTCTTCACACTACCTCACAACCAATTTTCTTTTTCTTTTTTTAAAATTTAATTGGTCTGGAAGTTTAAGGACTCAATTTAAGTAAACACTGTTTCCACCAAGCAACCCCAAGATGGAACCACTTAGTTGAAGCTGGGAGTTCCTCATAACACGAGGGTACTAGGTAGGCAAAGAGTTTGAGTCCCAGTGTTGACTGGAATGAGGACCCTTTATTAACAAAGAGACAAAAGGGTACTTCTGCAAAATGGATGCCCTGTGGTATTGGACAGAATCCCAGGGAAAACCTACAGTGGCCATGTACTTCCATTTCCAGAGAGAAAGGCTTCCAACAAATAATCCCACCCATGTACAGACAAGACTCTCTACAAAAGGGAGTCTGATGGGGATACAATCTAGGCAAAGAAAGAGAAAGGGATCAGTTTAAAGGGAAAGTAGGAGAGGTCCTGGCAGGGCTGTGGCAGGGAGCTGACGTCCTGAATACAAGACGTGGTTTTCCAAGAGGTTTATAAAGCCTCTGAATATATACAGACATATAGACAAAAATGAAGGTATGTGAGGATATTCATGCACATGAAGAATGCAAATACTGTTTCTTTTCTGTTCTCATTCTTTCTCTTCTAGGTAACACAAAGGTGATGATATTAGACCTCAGTCCACTATATGCTAAATATCAAAACAAGATGAAATCCTACCATGAAGCAGTTGCTCATTAACCCGAGGAAGTTATTACATAACATCACTTCTGAATGTAGTCATTCAGTACCACTGTGCATTTTCTCCCATTGGAAAAAGGCAAATACATGTTTAATGTTGTATGAATATTGAAATTACGTTAACAGGGATGCATTTAAATGGGGTCAATAAGCCACAAAAGATCATATAACAATCACCAAAATAACAATGGAAACCTAATTGCACATTTATAAAGTGTTAGGTGCTGTAATAGATGTTTTATATAAAAAGGAGGTGCTTATATATTCTCAGAATCTACTGGGGTGGAACACAGGAGGCACTCTTGGGTAGATCACATTAACCTCTTTTTCTCTCAGAACTACCACCATGATCCTGATCTGAAAAGGAGTATCAGATTTTAACTGGTCCAGTCTCTGAGGGATTTGGATTTTTTTCCCCTTGAGTATGACAGACTCAGTCATTGTTCCTGGTATGATAAGATTCCAAAAAGAAGACTCCTGAGCACCTTCTGCTAGAGGTCCTGATGTGTTTTGATCTTCTCCTTCCAGGAGCTACTTAGCTACTTATTCTAATCTGCCTTGATTACTAAGACATAGGCAAGTATTCTTTCAAGAAATTCAACATTTTCTTTAAGTTGTTAAAAATCAATCTCTGTTATTTGCAACCAAAGAACTCTCTCTCTCTTTTTTTTTTTTTTTTGGCTGCACCACATGTGACATGTAGGATCTCACTCCCCAGACCCGGGGTCAAATCTGCACCTCGTGCATTCAGTCCAGTTCAGTCGCTCAGTCGTGTCCGACTCTCCACGACCCCGTGAATCATAGCACGCCAGGCCTCCCTGTCCATCACCAACTCCCGGAGCTCACTCAGACTCAAGTCCACAGAGTCGGTGATGCCATCCAGCCATCTCATTCTCGGTCGTCCCCTTCTCCTCCCGCCCCCAACCTTTCCCAGCATCAGAGTCTTTTCCAGTGAGTCAACTCGTCGCATGAGGTGGCCAAAGTATTGCAGTTTCAGCTTCAGCATCAGTCCTTCCAATGAACACTCAGGATCGATCTCCCTTGCGGTTGGATCTCCTTGCGGTACAAGGGACTCTCAAGAGTCTTCTCCAACATCACAGTTCAAAAGCATCAATTCTTCGGTGATCAGCTTTCTTCACAGTCCAACCCTCACATCCATACATGTCCACGGGAAAAACCGTTGCCTTGACTAGACGGACCTTGGTTGGAAAAGTAATGTCTCTGCTTTTTAATATATTATCAAGGTTGGTCATAACTTTCCTTCCAAGGAGTAAGCATCTTTTAATTTCATGGCTGCAATCAGCATCTGCAGTGATTTTGGAGCCCAAAAAAATAAAGTCTGACACTGTTTCCACTGTTTTTCCATCTATTTCCCATGAAGTGATGGGACCAGATGCCATGATCTTTGTTTTCTGAATGTTGAGCTTCAAGCCAGCCTTTTCACTCTCCTCTTTCACTTTGATCGAGAGGCTTTTGAGTTCCTCTTCACTTTCTGCCATAAGGGTAGTGTCATCAGCATATCTGAGATTATTGATATTTCTCCCAGCAATCTTGATTCCAGCTTGTGCTTCTTCCAGCCCAGCGTTCCTCATGATGTACTCTGAATATAAGTTAAATAAGCAAGGTGACAATATACAGCCTTGACGTACTCCTTTTCCTATTTGGAACCAGTCTGTTGTTCCATGTCCAGTTCTGACTGTTGCTTCCTGACCTGCATACAGGTTTCTCAAGAGGCAGGTCAGGTGGTCTGGTATTCCCATCTCTTTCAGAATTCTCCACAGTTTACTGTGATCCACACAGTCAAAGGCTTTGGCATAGTCAATGAAGCAGAAATAGATGCTCTTCTGGAACTTTCTCCATGATCCAGCATTAGAAATGCAGAATCTTAACCACCGGACCTCCCGGGAAGTCCCAAAGTACTCTTAACTAAGCACAAAATGGAACTCTGCAAAGACACAGTAGGGGTATTTGAAAAACTGCAGACTTTAATGTCCGTAGGGCTTTCAAAAAGTACAGCTCTTATCAACCATATACTGATTAGAGATGGTATGTCAGCAGCAGTGTAAGAAACTCACAAGTTTCAAAACTGAATGCTTACTGTGTGGCTAATGCAAATTACACTTATTGGGGATGGTGTTTCTTACTTGGACAATATTTTTTAAAGAAGAGAGACTACTATAGTATTTTTGCTTAGAGTGGTGACTGGAAATATTTGACTGAAAACAAAATCAAGTTCTTAAGAACCCATTCGGAGAAGGCAATGGCAAGCCACTCCAGTACTATTGCCTAGAAAATCCCATGGATGGAGGAGCCTGGTGGGCTGCAGTCCGTGGGGTCGCTAAGGGTCGGACACGACTGAGCGACTTCACTTTCACTTTTCACTTTCACACATTGGAGAAGGAAATGGCAACCCACTCCAGTGTTCTTGCCTGGAGAATCCCAGGGACGGGGGAGCCTGGTGGGCTTCCGTCTATGGGGTCACACAGAGTCGGACACGACTGAAGTGACTCAGCAGCTCAGCAGCAAGAACCCATTAACAACAGAATAGTGAATACTACAATACAAAGAGTCATGTTGTCTGTGTTATTAAAAAACTGTTCTTTTATCAGTTTGTTTGAGGTATAATGAGCTTCCATCCCATTCAGCTGGCCAGAGCTTACTTTATTCCGTAATAAGTGAAATAGAGTAAAATGCAGAGGTTGCCGTGATTTACAAGGTATTTCATTTAAACAAAAAGAGTCAAATTTTATTCACTTCCTCAAGTCAGATAAATGCCAAGGCAACGTGGGCATTCATTATTAATAAAGCAAAATGCAGGAATCCTGGGACGATGCTCACAATGGTGACTTCTGCACTGCCCAGGGAATGATTCAAGCAGAATCATTTTCTCTGATGGATGTCAATGCCATCGAATGACATCTGTTCGTTAATAAGCAGCTGCCCTGGAATTGGCTTAGAAAATGCATGGATTTGGTGTCCATGCTCTAGTGGTTAGAACAGCAGGCTGAGTCCACATTTCTGGGCTAGAGTCCCAGGTCTGTTACTGTCACTTCAGTCTGCCTTGGAATGAAAGTCTTTATGACACTAAAACTGCCTCCTAATTTGCGCAGAGGCAGTGGCTGGAGAAGGGCAAGGGAGGGGTCACACCCCTTTGTCATCCCAGAGAAAATGTCTCCTGTTAACTATTGGATTACTCATTCATCAGCTAATGTGGGGGGTGGGCAACAAAAATACATCAATGGCTCTTATTCAAAATGCTTGTTAAGGCTACTGGTTCAACTGGGAACACAATTCCTTGGTCCTCAAAAATATTACAATGATAAAGGCATAACATATGGACAGGGAAAAAGAACTCACCAATGCCACTATTAGACATTAAAGAAAAGTATTTTCCTATTTATACACAAGGATAACTCATCTTCTTAGAGGAAAACCGTTGTAATATTCTACAAATTAAAATACCAGGTCCTTGTCCCTCAGTGTGGAAAGACTGCTAAGTATAAAATTATACAAAATTTCTCTGCCTCAGTTTCTCTTACTCTTAAAATGGGTGATAACCTTTAGCCAAATCACTGAGCTTTCCAAATAACATATTAAGAATAACAGCAAGATAAAGGAAAGTTAACTTTTATATGGACAAAAACCAAGTTTTCCTACTTTCTTGACATCTTCAAATACTTCAAAATTTAAAACTACTTTAAAAGCAAAATTGAATTTGCCTTACTATGAAAATTCATGAAAATGAAAGATTAATTGGCAATGCCAAATAAATAATATAAATGTTGGCGTTAGAATATAAATTTGGAAAGCTAGATGGCTCAAATCAAATTTTAAGCATTTCAATTAGAGCTTTAAAGGTGTTTATCATTAATATATGTTTCTAAGTAACAATTCCTAAAGAGATTGTTGTAACCAATACTTTTCCCCTAATACTATGATCATAAGTACCTAAGTTCTTGCATGAAATATAGATACTGAATTCAATAAGTGTCAGTTCAGTCGTTCAGTCATGTCTGACTCTTTGGGACCCCATGAACCGTAGCACGCCAGGCCTCCCTGTCCATCACCAACTCCAAGAGTTTTTTCAAACTCACGTCCATTGAGTCAGTGATGCCATCCAACCATCTCATCCTCTGTCGTCCCCTTCTCCTCTTGCCCTCAATCTGTCCCAGCACCAGGGTCTTTTCAAATGAGTCAGTTTTTTGCATGAGGTGGCCAAAATATCGGAGTTTCAGCTTCAACATCAGTCCTTCCAATGAACACCCAGGACTGATCTCCTTTAGGATGGACTGGTTAGATCTCCTTGCTCCAAGGGACTCTCAATAGTCTTCTCCAACACCACAGTTCAAAAGCATCAATTCTTTGGTGCTCAGCTTTCTTTATAGTCCAAATCTCACATCCATACATGACCACGGGAAAAACCATAGCCTTGACTAGATGGACCTTTGTTGGCAAAGTAATGTCTCTGCTTTTTTTTTTTTGTAGTTAATTTAATTTTTATTGGAGGCAAATTATTTTACAATATTATATTGGTTGGTTTTGCCATACATTGATATGAATTTGCCCCGGGTTTACATAAGTTCCCCCTCCTGAACCCCCCTCCCACCTCCCTCCTCCCTTTATCCTCCCTCTGGGTCATCCCCGCATGCCAGCCCCGAGCATCCTATAACATGCATTGACCCTGAACTAGTGATTCGTTTCACATATGACAACATACGTGTTTCAATGTCGTTCTCCCAAATCATCCCACCCTCACCCTCTCCCATAGAGTCCCAAAGACTGTTCTATACATCTGTGTCTCTTTTGCTGTCTCGTGTACAGGGTTATCATTTGCATCTTTCTAAATTCCATATATATGTGTTAGTATACTGTATTGGTGTTTTTCTTTCTGGCTTACTTCACTCTGTATAATAGGCTCCAGTTTCATCCACCTCATTAGAACTGATTCAAATGTATTCTTTTTAATGGCTGAATAATACTCCATTGTGTATATGTACCAAAGCTTTCTTATCCATTCGTCTGCAGATGGACATCTAGGTTGCTTCCATGTCCTGGCTATTATAAACAGTGCTGCAATGAACATTGGAGTACACGTGTCTCTTTCAATTCTGGTTTCCTCGGTGTGTATGCCCAGGAGTGCGATTGCTGGATCATATGGCAGTTCTATTTCCAATTTTTTGAGGAATCTCCACACTGTTCTCCATAGTGGCTGTACTAGTTTGCATTCCCACCAACAGTGTAAGAGGGTTCCTTTCTCTCCACATCCTCTCCAGCATTTATTGCATGTAGACTTTTGGATAGCAGCCATTCTGACTGGTGTGAAATGGTATCTCATTGTGGTTTTGATTTGCATCTCTCTGATTATGAGGGATGTTGAACATTTTTTCATGTGTTTGTTAGCCATCTTTATGTCTTCTTTGGAGAAATGTCTGTTTAGTTCTTTGGTCCATTTTTTGATTGGGTCATTTATTTTTCTGGAATTGAGCTGCAGGAGCTGCTTGTATAATTTGGAGATTAATCCTTTATCAGTTGCTTCATTTGCTATTATTTTCTCCCATTCTGAAGGCTGTCTTTTCACCTTACTTATAGTTTCCTTTGCTGTGCAGAAGCTTTTGATTTTAATTAGGTCCCATTTGTTTATTTTTGCTTTTATTTCCAATATTCTGGGAGGTGGGTCATTGAGGATCCTGCTGTGATTTATGTCGGAGAGTGTTTTGCCTACGTTCTCCTCCAGGAGTTTTATAGTTTCTGGTCTTACATTTAGCTCTCTAATCCATTTTGAGTTTATTTTGGTGTATGGTGTTAGGAAGTGTTCTAGTTTCATTCTTTTACAAGTGGCTGACCAGTTTTCCCAGCACCACTTGTTAAAGAGACTGTCTTTTCTCCATTTTATATTCTTGCCTCCTTTGTCAAAGATGAGGTGACCATAGATGCGTGGGTTTGTCTCTGGGCTTTCTATTTTGTTCCATTGATCTATATTTCTGTCTTTATGCCAGTACCATTCTGTCTTGATGACTGTGGCTTTGTAGTAGAGCCTGAAGTCCGGCAGGTTAATTCCTCCAGTTCCATTTTTCTTTCTCAAGATTGCTTTGGCTATTCGAGGTTTTTTGTATTTCCATACAAATTGTGAGATTATTTGTTCTAGTTCTGTGAAAAATATCTTTGGTAGCTTGATAGGGATTGCATTGAATGTATAAATTATTTTGGGTAGTATACTCATTTTTACAATATTTATTCTTCCAATCCATGAACATGGTATATTTCTCCATCTATTAGTGTCCTCTTTGATTGCTTTCAGTAGTGTTTTATAGTTTTCTATGTACAAGTCTTTTGTTTCCTTAGGTAGATATATTCCTAAGTATTTAATTCTTTTCGTTGCAACAGTGAATGGAATAGTTTCCTTAATTTCTCTTTCTATTTTCTCATTATTAGTGTATAGGAATGCAAGGGATTTTAGTGTGTTGATTTTATATCCTGCAACGTTACTGTAATCATTGATTAGCTCTAGTAGTTTTCTGGTAGAGTCTCTAGGGTTTTCTGTGTAGAGGATCATGTCATCAGCGAACAGTGAAAGTTTTACTTCTTCTTTTCCAATTTGTATTCCTTTTATGAGGAGAAGGCAATGGCAAGCCACTCCAGTACTCTTGCCTAGAAAATCCCATGGACGGAGGAGCCTGGTAGGCTGTAGTCCATGGGGTCGCTACGAGTCAGACACGACTGAGCGACTTCACTTTCACTTTTCTCTTTCACACACTGGAGAAGGAAATGGCAACCCACTCCAGTGTTCTTGCCTGGAGAATCCCAGGGATGGGGGAGCCTGGTGGGCTTCCGTCTATGGGGTCACACAGAGTCGGACACGACTGAAGTGACTTAGCAGCAGCAGCAGCAGCATTCCTTTTATGTCTTTTTCTGCTCTGATTGCTGTAGCCAAAACTTCCAGAACTATGTTGAATAGTAGTGGTGAGAGTGGGCACCCTTGTCTTGTTCCTGACTTGAGGGGAAATGCTTTCAGTTTTTCACCATTGAGGATAATGTTTGCTGTGGGTTTGTCATATATAGCTTTTATTATGTTGAGGTATGTCCCTTCTATTCCCACTTTCTGGAGGGTTTTTATCATAAATGGATGTTGAATTTTGTCGAAGGCTTTCTCTGCATCTATTGAGATAATCATACGATTTTTATTTTTCAGTTTGTTGATGTGGTGTATTACATTGACTGATTTGCGGATATTGAAGAATCCTTGCATTCCTGGGATAAAGCCCACTTGGTCATGATGTATGATCTTCTTAATATGCTGTTGGATTCTGATTGCTAGAATTTTGTTAAGGATTTTTGCATCTATGTTCATCAGTGATATTGGCCTGTAGTTTTCTTTTTTTGTGGGGTCTTTACCAGGTTTTGGGATTAGGGTGATGGTGGCCTCATAGAATGAGTTTGGAAGTTTCCCTTCCTCAGCAATTTTCTGGAAGAGTTTGAGTAGAATAGGTGTTAGCTCGTCTCTAAATTTTTGGTAGAATTCAGCTGTGAAGCCGTCTGGACCTGGGCTTTTGTTTGCTGGGAGATTTTTGATTACAGTTTCAATTTCCGTGCTTGTGATGGGTCTGTTCAGATTTTCTATTTCTTTCTGGTTCAGTTTTGGAAAGTTGTATTTTTCTAGGAATTTGTCCATTTCTTCCAGGTTATTCATTTTATTGCTATATAATTCCTGATAGTATTCTCTAATAATCCTTTGTATTTCTGTGTTGTCAGTTGTGATCTCTCCATTTTCATTTCTAATTTTATTGATTTGTTTCTTCTCCCTTTGTTTCTTGATAAGTCTGGCTAGTGGTTTGTCAATTTTATTTGCCTTCTCAAAGAACCAGCTTTTGGCTTTGTTGATTTTTGCTATGGTCTCTTTTGTTTCTTTTGCATTTATCTCTGCCCTAATTTTTACTATTTCTTTCCTTCTACTGACCCTGGGGTTCTTCATTTCTTCCTTTTCTAGTTGCTTTAGATGTAGAGTTAGGTTATTTAGTTGACTTTTTTCTTGTTTCTTGAGGTGTGCCTGTATTGCTATGAACTTCCCCCTTAGCACTGCTTTTACAGTGTCCCAGAGGTTTTGGGTTGTTGTGTTTTCATTTTCATTCATTTCTATGCATATTTTGATGTCTCTTTTGATTTCTTCTACGATTTGTTCGTTGTTCAGCAGCATGTTGTTCAGCCTCCATATGTTGGCATGTTTAATAGTTTTTCTCCCATAATTGAGATCTAATTTTACTGCATTGTGGTCAGAAAAGATGCATGGAATGATTTCAACTTTTTTGAATTTACCAAGGCTAGATTTATGGCCCAGGATGTGATCTATCCTGGAAAAGGTTCCATGTGCACTTGAGAAAAAGGTGAAATTCATTGTTTTGGGGTGAAATGTCCTATAGATATCAATTAGGTCTAACTGGTCTATTGTATCATTTAAAGATTGTGTTTCCTTGTTAATTTTCTGTTTAGTTGATCTATCCATAGATGTAAGTGGGGTATTAAAATCTCCCACTATTATTGCATTATTGTTAATTTCCCCTTTCATACTTGTTAGTAATTGTCTTACATATTGCGGTGCTCCTATGTTGGGTGCATAAATATTTATAATTGTTATATCTTCATCTTGGATTGTTCCTTTGATCATTATGTAGTTTCCTTCTTTGTCTCTTTTCACAGCCTTTGTTTTAAAGTCTATTTTATCTGATATGAGTATTGCTACTCCTGCTTTCTTTTGGTCTCTATTTGCATGGAATATTTTTTTCCAGCCCTTCACTTTCAGTCTGTATGTTTCCCTCGTTTTGAGGTGGGTCTCTTGCAGACAACATATATGGGGGTTTTGTTTTTGTATCCATTCAGCCAGCCTTTGTCTTTTGGTTGGGGCATTTAACCCATTTACGTTTAAGGTAATTATTGATAAGTACGATCCCGTAGCCATTTTCTTTATTGCTTTGGGTTCGAGTTTATACACCCTTTCTGTGTTTCCTGTCTAGAAAAGATCCTTTAGCATTTGTTGGAGAGCTGGTTTGGTAATGCTGAATTCTCTCAGCTTTTGCTTGTCTGTAAAGCTTTTGATTTCTCCTTCATATTTGAATGAGATCCTTGCTGGGTACAGTAGTCTGGGCTGTAGGTTATTTTCTTTCATCACTTTAAGTATGTCTTGCCATTCCCTCCTGGCCTGAAGAGTTTCTGTTGAAAGATCAGCTCTTATCCTTATGGGAATCCCCTTGTGTGTTATTTGCTGTTTTTCCCTTGCTGCTTTTAATATTTGTTCTTTGTGTTTGATCTTTGTTAATTTGATTAATATGTGTCTAGGAGTATTTCGCCTTGGGTTTATCCTGTTGGGGACTCTCTGGGTTTCTTGGACTTGGGTGATTATTTCTTTCCCTATTTTAGGGAAGTTTTCAACTATTATCTCCTCAAGTATTCTCTCATGGTCTTTCTTTTTGTCTTCTTCTTCTGGGATTTCTATGATTCGAATGTTAGAGTGTTTAACATTGTCCCAGAGGTCTCTAATATTGTTCTCATTTCTTTTAATTCGTTTTTCTTTTTTCCTCTCTGTTTCATTTATTTCTACAATTCTATCTTCTAGCTCGCTTATCCTGTCTTCTGCCTCTGTTATTCTACTGTTTGTTCCCTCCAGAGTGTTTCTGATCTCATCTATTGTATTATTCATTGTATATTGACTCTTTTTTATTTCCTCTAAGTCCTTATTAAACCTTTCTTCCATCTTCTCAATCCTTTTCTCCAGGTTATTTATCTGTAACTCCATTTTGCTTTCAAGATTTTGAATCATTTTTACCACCAAAATTCGAAATTCTTTTTCATGTAGATTCCCTATATCTTCCTCTTTTGTTTGTGTTGGTGGGCATTTATCTTGTTCCTTTACTTGCTGGGTATTTCTCTGCTTCTTCATCTTGCTTATAATGCTTTGCTTGGGGTGGCCTTTCCCTCTTCTGGCCGTTTGTGGAGTTCTCTTTATTATGTAGTTTCCTTGCTGTGTGTGGGGTTGGACAGGTGACTTGTCAAGGTTCCCTGGTTATGGAAGCCTGTGTCAGTGTTCTGGTGGGTGGAGCTGGATTTGTTCTCTCTGGAGTGCAATGAAGTGTCCAGTAATGAGTTATGAGATGTCAGTGGGTTTGGAGTGACTTTGGGCAGCCTGTATATTGAAGCTCAGGGCTAGTTTCCTGTGTTACTGGAGAATTTGCGTGGTATGTCTTGCTCTGGAACTTGTTGACCCTTGGGTTTAGCGTAGGTATGGAGACGTTTGATGAGTTCCTATCGATTAATGTTCCCTGGAGTCAGGACTTCTCTGGTGTTCTCAGGATTCGGGCTTAAGCCTCTTGCCTCTGGTTTTTGGTCTTATTCTTGGAGTAGTCTCTAGACGTCTCTATCTGTCATTTCCAAGGTGGTTCCCTCTGTTTTAGCTTCTGTCTGCTGGTCTCTTCAGTGTCTAATTTCCACCCTGATACTAGGGGGTGGGTGGACACTTTTTAAGGCTCAGTTGTTCAGTCCTGTTCTGGGAAGGGAGGGACGCTTCAGTCGATTATCTCTGGCGTCTGTGGGGAGTGCTCACAGCGTCTCGGCCACACTGGGTTTGCCCCCGCTCACAGCACGTATGCTGTCCCAGTCTACACTGCACAGGCTCTAGGTTGCTCTGCCGGGAACTGTCCGAGGCCGGCACCGGGTTTTATGCACTTCCCAGGTCTGAGCGGCTCAAGTTCAGGTTCTCAGGTACTCCACAAAGGCGCAGACTTGGTTGGGCCTGCGTTTTGTGCCTTCCCCGGTCCGAGCAGCTCAGGGGACCAGGTGTTTGGCGAGCGCGGTCTCTGCGACTTATCGCCTCCCCAGTCCCCACCACTCAGTTTTCTGGGTGTACAACCGGCGCACCTTCTCAGGGGGATATCGACCGGCCCGAGCCCAAGAAGTCCTGAATAGCAACAAGCCTGCCTGCAGTTTGTATCGGATGCCTTTCTGGGGCCGCAGTTGCCCGCTCCGGCTCTGGCTGTGCTCCCTGCCTGTCTCGGCGGGGAATGGGGGATGGGCCGACCGCAGCCGGCTCGCTCTGCTCAGTCCTTTATTCTGTGAGCGGGGCTGGCCGAGTCATAGGTTAGAGCTTTCCGCCTTTTCGTGGGGAAGCTATCCCACAGTCTGCTTTGCTTTCCCCAGTTCTCTCAAATTGTTCTCGCGGCATTCAAGCCCAGTCCTCTCTCTAAGCAGTTCCGCCGGCTCCTCCCTGCCCAGCGCCCGCTTGCTAATGGCGTATGCAGGCGTCTGCGCTGCTTCTCCACTGGGAGTTACCGTTTGGCGGGTAATCTGTGGGTTTTAAAAAAATCTTAAAAAAAAAGAGGGTTATGTGGCCCTCTGATCTTCCAAGGCTCGCCACAGATTCGCCAGTGAGAATGTTTCCTGGTGTTTGGAAACTTCTCTCTTTTTAAAGCCTCCCTTCCCGGGACGGAGCTCCGTCCTTACTTCTTTTGTTTTGTTTTTTATCTTTTATGTTTTTTCCTACCTCCTTTCGAAGACAATGGGCTGCTTTTCTGGGTGCCTGACGTCCTCTGCCAGCATTCAGAAGTTGTTTTGCGGACTTTACTCACGTTCAAAAGTTCTTTTGATGAATTTGTGGAGGAGAGAGTGTTCTCGCCGTCCTATTCCTCCACCATCTTGTCTGCTGTTCATGTCTCTGCTTTTTAATATGCTATCTAGGTTGGTCATAGCTTTCCTTCCAAGGAGTAAGCGTCTTTTAGTTTCATGGCTGCAATCACCATCTGCAGTGATTTTGGAGCCCCCCAAAGAGTCGGACACGGCTAAGCGACTGAACTGAACTGAACTGAAATAAAGTCTGACACTGTTTCCACTGTTTCCCCATCTATTTCCCATGAAGTGATGGGACCAGATGCTATGATCTTAGTTTTCTGAATGTTGAGCTTTAAGCCAACTTTTTCACTCTCCTCTTTCACTTTCATCAAGAGGCTTTTTAGTTCCTCTTCACTTTCTGCCATAAGGGGGGTGTCATCTGCATATATACTGAAATTATCATGTAGGTACTGTAATTCTACTGCTAGTTTATATTAATGAAAGATTTTCTTATTCTTGGGTGTATCTTGAGTTCATTATTTTCAAAACTGCATGAAAGTTGAAATGAAAGTATATACGGAGCACAGACTAACACGTTAAAATATATTTATATATTCAAATGGTATAATGAATTGAACATAGAAAATATACCATTTGATTCAAATTACTCTGATAGTTAAATTTTTTTTCATATTATACATGATTCTACCAGAAAGCCAGAGAGTTGTCTTCTATGAGCAAATCTAGCTTATGACTGCTCTATCCAGAATACTTAATCTTGAAATCACTAAAGGTGAACAAGAAATGTGGTTGTTGGTAGTGTGCCATGGGATAGTTCATTGGACAGCCTAGTCAGGGTTGGTGAGCAAGGTGGGAAGAATAAAAGCATTCTAGGAAATGCTACCTCAGTGTCTCAAGAGAGGCCTAATAAATAACTAAAATGGATCCCAGGAATATTTGCTTTCTGGATTCATTCCCATCTCTAGTGGCATCCTGATACATCTTTGGCAAAATACACAGTGTTAGCAAAGCAATAAGTACAGATGTCTATCTTCCCACTACAGGAACAACATGGCTCCTAAAGACTTATTTTTCTGTCTTTGCTTTTCTTTCTTTTTCAACTTGTTCTCATTACACTCCTGTCACCTGATCATGGGCAAGGGGCCCAGTGGACCCAACTGAAGCCATCTTTCCTAGAATTGCCTTGGAATTGTTAAGTGTTAGAAGGACTGAAGAAGTGGAAATTTCTTCATTCCAATAGCAAAGCCAGTGGGAAGTGGGTGACTCTTACTAAAATTTTCAGGTTCTTATCAAGTACTTCACTCTTGCTAATTTCAATACTTTTTTTTATAGTTAAATCAGTGACAGTTTGGTTCTACTATTTGCAACCGAAGATTTCTGATTCTGATGGCAACATCAATGGAAAAGAATAAGATTGAGCAACCAATGGGAGTGCAAAGGAAGAGGTGGAAATGTGACTGTTACTGGAGATGCCGGATGCAGGTTTAGGGACATGTATTAGAGAGACGGCCTGGGGCATGGGATGATAACTGACTGCAGAAATGCCGTTTTGAGGAAAGTCTCATCATTCTCGGTTGCTTCCCTCTCATAAGTGCCCAGAGGTACAAGGAGACTAAATCTGAGTCTATATTGAGATTTTATTTTCTGATAAGCAATGAAAGGGGATGATCTCAGAGGTGGCCAGTTGAAGTTTAACCACAGAGACTGTAAGGAAGTGCATCTGACAGGGAAGCTGTCAAGAGGACTTGTGAACTGGAAAGGAGGTTATACTAGTACTTCAGGAGTTAGCCTTTTGTTTCAAAGATTCTATAAACATTTTAGGAAAGGATCAAATGAACGTTTGAAAGGATGGCAGATACATGATCTCAACTAAATCATTCCACACAATGCGATCCTTTCTTTGGAGGTGGTAAGACATGTATGGATGTGAGAGCTGGACTATAAAGAAAGCTGAGCGCTGAAGAATTGATGCTTTTGAACTGTGGTGTTGGAGAAGACTCTTGAGAGTCCCATGGCCTGCAAGGAGGTCCAACCAGTCCATCCTAAAGGACATCAGTCCTGAATGTTCATTGGAAGGACTGATGTTGAAGCTGAAATTCCAATACTTTGGCCACCTGATGCAAAGAACTGACTCATTTGAAAAGACCCTGGTGCTGGGACAGATTGAGGGCAAGAGGAGAAGGGGACGACAGAAGATGAGATGATTGGATGGCAACACCAATTAAATGGACATGAGTTTGAGTAAACTCCGGGAGTTGGTGATGGACAAGGAGGCCTGGCGTGCTGCAGTCCATGGGGTCACAAAGAGTTGGGCACAACTGAGTGACTGAACTGAACTGAAGATATTCCTACCTCAAGCTCTTTAAACACTGTTGTTCCTTCCACCTGGAATAATCTCTCCCTAATTTTAAAATGGCTCAGTTCTTCACTTTATTCATCTATTGTTCAAACATCTCCTCTTTAAAGAGGATTTTCCAACCATTCTATGTAAAATAACATCTTACACAGACTCCTTTTCCTCTCTGCCTCGAATCTCTTTTATCTTGCTGTTATCTTTACCTAGTAAAATAAAATCCATGAGGATAATGACTAACACTGGTAACTCAAGAACTCTAACAGTGATGAGCACAGAGCAGACATTCACTAATCATTTGTTGAATAAATGTAATGGAAAGCTATACTTTCAGTTCTATACTTGTTCAAGAGAAAGGAGGGGCTGCTGGTTACACCTTCTGAACAAGACTCTTACATTTCTGTTGAACTATGATCAGGAAGAAAACATTCCTTAATACTGCTGGAGACAAATACCCAGGCGGCAACTTCTTTTGAGCTTATCTAGCCACCCCTGAAAGCCCGGCCTAGAGCAGTATACCATGTGATACCATTCTCATGGATTGGACCTGGGCAGTGAGCAATTGAGAGACAGGCCTGGTCATTCCATATGCGTATCCTCAGTCCATCATAATTCAGAGCAGCAGAATTTTGGAAGTGGGAGAAGATAAGGAAAAAAGGAGGGATGAAAGGAGTGCTTTTGTGTGTGTTGGGGGGAGATTAGAAGAATGAACATGGGAGTAATGGAACAGGAAGCAAAGGTAAAAAACAAACACTCCAAAAATGTCTTCTTAGAGCGTTCACAACTCAGACAGCTTTCTCTCATCTCTGTTATGATACTCCGCTGTTAAATTCTCTCTTCAGTTTGTCCAATGTAACCCCCTCTCATTCTTTACTGAACTTATGCTACTGAGGTTTGTCTTCACCTTCTAACCAGTACCTCTCTTTCAAAGCCAATGATGACCGCCACGTTCATAAATCCAATCATCAATTCTTAGGTCTGGTCTTGTCTGATTTTCAGTTCCTCAATTTCTGCTTCTTGGAAACACTTTAAACTTGGTATCTGGGGCACCAAACTTCCTGGCGTTCTTTCTACCTCTTCAGGCACTTCTGAGTCCATCATGCTGGATCCATCCCAATTCTAGACTTGTAACTATTATATTGGCTCAGCCCTTCAATGTCTTCTATGCTAAAGTGATTATATCCTGTCTTGTAGCATTAAATACCATTCATACCCTCATGAATTCTCAAAATGAGATCCCTATTGTGAACCTCTCCTCTTAGTTCTAGATTTGTACAATCAAATTCTCACTCAGCTTTCCCACATGGATACATAGAAGGCATTTGAAATTTTACAAGAACAAAATAGGGCTCTAATTTTCACTCTTCTCCCCAAACCTGCTTCCGACACTTCAGTAAAAAGGCACCAATTAGTGCCAACATCCAATTAGTTGCATACAACAAACACCTCTGATTCATACTGAATGTCATTCAAACACCATATCCCAGTAATTAATGAGTACTATTAGCTCTACCTTGAACCAAGTGTTTGTCACCATCTCAAACCGTTTACCCTCTCTAAAGCCATCTGGGTCCCCCATTATAATGTAAGCACCAAAAGTGAAAAAACATTACCAAATTCATTGCTGTAGCAAATAACTTTCATAATTTCCAAGGAGTGATCCTATTTGAATATTTTGCAGTATTTGCAACAACTGCACTGTGTTATGAATGGATCTCTATTAATGGTTACAAAGTCACAAGAACTTCTCCTACTTCTACAGTCAGTTGTCCACATTTATAATCAAATTAATTCCCAAATTTCAGTTAGGGGTTCACTGAAATAGAGAGGCATGAAAAAAAAATGAATGAACTCTGTGTTTGTTTCTCACTGATCTATCCCCAACAAATAATTATATGTTTACTTTTTTCTCATCTCTCTAGAATGTACAGGAAAGGTCTAGTTCTTTCTCACCTCTGACATCCAGAACCATGCTTGACCATCAATAGACACTCAGCAAATATTTATTGAATATATGAAAAAAGCAGAAGTAAAAGAAAAGGATTATCATTATTATTTTTCTCTTTATGATTAGGATTATCATTACAGCAGCTAATGTTTATAGGACTTCTACTGCAAGCAATTTTATGTATTGGATTAGCTCATTTATTTTGCATAAAAGCCTTTGAAAGAAGGAACTAGTATTATTTCTGTTTTATAAACAAGGAAATGGATCCTTTGTGAGGATAAGTGACTCACACATTTCACTAACGGGCAAAGTTAGATTTTCAATGTAGGTACATCTGACTTTTAACCACGCTCTTAACCATTATGAATCAAGAATATGTGAGTGTTGTATCAATGTTTGGGGACATGATGGAAAATGGGTGGGGGGGGGAAGGGAGAGGAGGAGGTAAGAATGGATGCCAAGTATTATTTCCCCATCTCCTTGTAGCAGTCTCTTCATTCCTCCAAAGAACTAGACCAAAGAACTAGAACAAAATTTGATTTTTCTCCCTGACTAAGCCCCCTCCTCTTTGGAAGGAAATAAATAAAAGAAAAATTAGTATCACCCCGTTCCCTTTTCTGATGAGTCTATTTAGAATCTGAATGCTGCAAAAGCTAAAGCAGGTTGATCTTGAATCAGGTACCAGTTCTGCCCTATGAGACAGAGATTTCACCTGCAGCTTAGTGGTTTATTGTTTCTCATGATAAATTTTTTCTTCTTAATTTAGAGAAAAAATATTTATTTTTGATCTCCCAACTTAACAGAATCAACGTGCAGTTAACTATCTTGCTTCCAAAAATGTATCATTTGTCACTCTGCTGCTGCTGCTGCTGCTAAGTTGCTTCAGTCGTGTCTGAGTCTGTGCGACCCCACAGATGGCAGCCCACCAGGCTCCCCCGTCCCTGGGATTCTCCAAGCAAGAACACTGGAGTGGGCTGCCATTTCCTTGTCCAATTTGTCTCTCTATTTTACTCTTAATCTTTCTGGACACACACACACACCAAATCTACTTCATGTAGATTTTTAAAAAACTTGTTAGTCTATGGGCAGAATTAGTTTAAATTTCAATTTAAAATGTAATTAAATTAGGTCTTGCTTTTAAAAAAACTCAACAACACCGATAAAAAGAAAATTCACTAATTTTACAATCTTTAAACTATAGTAAAATTCTGGCATCTAAAATCCATAAATATCCTTGCCCTTTCATTCAAATCTTCTGTAAATCTCACCTCTCCAGAGAGCCTCTCATCCCACCTGGTGTAATATTAGGGACAAGCTGCCGTGGCAATCTGGTAGAGAAACGTGTATCCCCTCATTTCTTAAGGCTGGTTTAGGTGAGAGTTTATGATGGATTAGAAAATGTATACAGTATTAACAATAGGTTTAAACAAGTGTTTATTTAGTATTTAACATTTTTCATGGCACGGTGTTAGAAGCTATGGTCAGCATATGGATTGAGGGAAACACCCAAGAATTTTCATGTCTTCTTTATCATTCTTAGTATCTGTAGCTTCCCTTGAGGAGTTCATAATCTTTTGTATCCTAATAGTGACAACATGAAATAAGTATTGCTACACGTATGTGTCTAAGCACCAGGAACAAAACACAGGAGTGAAGATGAGCAGAAAAGAACATATTGAAGAAACTTCACTGAGGGATTTTGCCGGTCACCTGAGCTTGCTGGGGGTGGGTATTCCAGGCAAAAGAAACTATCTGAGGCAAAGCCTAGTGGGATGCAATATTTGGTGTTTGGGGACAGGCTTGTCCAGGGAAAATAAAGGAGAAAGGAAAAACAAAGCCAGTGGCCAAAAGAAGCTGAGAGAAGGGGAAATAAATTTAAACCAGAATAAAAGGGTGTCAGTCTTCTTTCTCTGCATCATCATATGCATTGAACTTTGTTTTGTAACGAATAACTCACACTTCAGTGTTTGCATTTCAATTCTATACATGCTTTACTCAGATCTTGGAAAAATGGATATGTGTTTTAAATACTCTTCTTTCACACAGCATTTTCTCAACTAAGCAATTAAAGGTAGGTTCTGTAAAGCTAGTTTTACTAGAAACTTTTCTGTCTGTTATTGTCTTTCACAGTTTTTGAAAAGTGATTTATTAGGTTTCACACCAAACACAACCAGAAGTTTCTCATCCCTATACCAGCATGCAGTGGGTCCTGTCATTTCCTTCTCAACAAGTCTCATTTCTCCTCGGCTTCAATGTTCAGAATGTTCAGCCACTTTATTAAATTCATATCCCTACAGGGAAGAACTTAGGAATGAGCCCTGTCTATTGGTACTTCTACATTTCAAAGAAAGTTTATTTATTCCCATTATCAAAAACCTGCAGCCACAAAGATTGGCTTGGAGGAAATCTACGATTGTAAAAAACTGAAATAGCATTTCTTTTTTCCAAGCTGATCAGCATAAATGAGGAAAAAACATTCTTATCCTGTAAAAATGCTCTTCTTGACCTTTACCATTAGAATGAGTGCTCAGATACTGTGGGATTTTCCAGCAGTGGTGATAAATTGCCCCCTACTTGTATTTCTTATACCTCAAGTCATGGGGTAAAGTACAGCTAATTGGATCACCAGATGATTGGAATCTGACTCTTAATGAATGCTGTCGCAGATGTAAAGCTTGGAAAATTGTATTCTCTGTCTCTTTAGAAAGCTAGTAGTTTGGGGAATTCTCTACAAATATTTAAGTAGTTAATGATTTCTCTTGAGGATCTGTTTAAAGGAAAAGGAAAACACTTTTATTTCAGAAATTTAACAGAATTGCAACTAGAACATTTTACAATATGCATGGTAAGACATTGCCATATCATATATGGCACTGCGCCTTTGTCACAAACCCCCTACTAGTCACTGTTTGGATATTAAGATCTGATGTTTACCTTAGATGTCTATAATAACTCCAAAAAACTGGCAGAACTGTCAATCACCTGCAATGGAATGGGCACATGATCAACAGCAGAGCACTGGTTTGTCGTCTTCTTGGAATCTGGCTTTGGAGAATAGGACTGATGGCTTAGATGGAGCTGGAGCTGATTCACCCTGTTGGTGGTGCCCCAAAGAGATCATCATCCCCTTTTTTTTTGAGTTGTTACAGTCACCTTTTACTTGTCTGTTTTAAGCTTAATTCCTTGTTCTTTCCTCTAATTCCTTGGGTTGCTGCATAACCTTCCAGGTAGATCCATTTTTTTCTTTTGCATCTACCATTGGTTTATGTTGCTTATAATTAGCTATTTTTTTTTATAATTCTCAAAAATTTTGACCAAATTATTTAAATAATAGAAGATCATGGCATCTGGTCCCATCACTTCATGGGAAATAGATGGGGAAACAGTGGAAACAGTGTAAGACTTTATTTTTTTGGGCTCAAAATCACTGCAGATGCTGACTGCAGCCAGGAAATTAAAAGACGCTTATTCCTTGGAAGTAAAGTTATTACCAACATAGATAGCATATTAAAAAGCAGAGACATTACTTTGCCAACCAAGGTCCGTCTAGTCAAGGATATGGTTTTTCCCGTGGTCATGTATGGATGTGAGAGCTGGACTGTGAAGAAAGCTGATCGCCGAAGAATTGATGCTTTTGAGCTGTGGTGCTGGAGAAGACTCTTGAGAGTCCCTTGGACTGCAAGGAGATCCAACCAGTCCATTCTAAAGGAGATCGATCCTGGGTGTTCATTGGAAGGACTGATGCTAAAGCTGAAACTCCAATACTTTGGCCACCTCATGCGATGAGTTGACTCACTGGAAAAAAGTCTGATGCTGGGAGGGATTGGGGGCAGGAGAAGGGGATGACAGAGAGTGAGATGGCTGGATGGCATCACCGACTCGATGGACCTGAGTTTGGGTAAACTCCAGGAGTTGGTGATGGACAGGGAGACCTGGCGTGCTGTGATTCATGGTGTCGCAAAGAGTCGGACACGACTGAGCGACTGAACTGAACTGAACTGAAACAAATAAAAACAGCAACAATGAAGCCACAATGATTAAAAACAGATTTCAAAGTAACTAGGAATCCTACTATTATGACTCATGGCACCAGCTCTGTCTCTGTAGAGCTTAATACAAGGTCATGAAATAAAAATGGAAACAGTATTTCACTGTGAAGTAATGCATGCATTTTACACGTAGGAGGATGACTTCAAGGCTAAAGTTGTTTTTTTGTACACACTCAAATGTAAATAAGGTTTTATGTTTTCACATAATAGACGTGAATAGAGGATGAGTTCCACTTTTAGCCAGGTAGCAAATAATAATTATCAGTCAAAAGCCGGTCAAACTGGAAATCAGACAGCTCAGTTGAAATGTCTTATGTTATTCCTCCAGGTTGCCACCCAAAACCATTAGTCTAATATGAATGCAGTATTCTAAGGCTGAGAGGATTTGTTTAGAGAAAGCAAGCTACTGTTAAGCCTTAGTTTACAATGTATAGGAAAACTGAAACTTTGTTCAATAATATTAAGGGAGCACCTAGGAAACCACTGTCCTCCAAGGAGAAAATTAGAAGAAGAAAAGGGTTCATTGCCAGGGCCCTTTATCTCCTGATTATTCTATATCACGTTCCCTCCCTCCGCATTTTCAGTATCTTTACTCTAGTAATCTTCATCACTAATGCTTAACCTCCAACCAGCATCTTCTGTCTGCCTTTCGGTCTGTCTCATCAATAAGAAATTCTACTTTAAGATGTCTGGGATAGAGTACTACCACTTGGTTGAGTGATCTATACTGATTTAGCAAAACATACAGAATAATGGTAAAACATCTGAAAGTTGATCCAGGAAAATTTCTTCAAATAAACAGTCACTTGCATTAACATACATATTTTTATTACAAAATATGCTTGTTCTAGCTTTTCCTTCCAATTTAGACATAGGATACCCAAGTAAAACTCATATTCAATTCTTTAAAAATATTGGAGGAGTGATGTTAGCAACATGGCTAAGCAAGACATCCCACATCATATCCCTCCCTCAGCAAAAACAATTTGGCATCTATCCATAGACAAAAGTGTCTTTGTCAGTGGGATCCAGCGCAGTACATCAAGGGACTCAGGGACCACTCATGCACTGAGGAATAAGGGTACAGACCTTGGACATGAACCCTACAGTGGCCCATTAACTGAAGACAGCTCCCCTTGGCCATGGCCCATGAGCCCCTGGAGAACACTATCTTAGACAAGCTGCCACAGACAACTGAGCCCTTGCTGGAAGTTTAGGCTTTCGGTGGAGAAGTTCCCATATAGCGGTGGAGTGACAAATTATGTTTAGATGTACTGGAGAAGGCAAGAGAAACAGTTCTACTTTACTCACATCAACTGTCCTTCATGCAGGTACAACTCAGAGCCAGAGGAAAGCTTCTTGGCCCATGGTTTCCCCCGGAGGGGAAGGCAGCACACAGGAGTGAGCACCCAGCTCACCACGTGGGACACTTCTAAACAGGCCCACTGCTATCTCACTCTATCCCGAGTACCGACTTTCAAGACTGGGAGGATAAAAATACGCTGGGAAAGAGGTATACGGGACTCTTAGAAGGCATTAAGGGGAAACAGGTCCTGCTAAGTGCATCATAGACACCATCAAGAAGTCTACCCATGAATCGCTGGGGACGACTTGCCTACAGATCCCCTATATTGGCTCATGGGCACTCCCCAGTGCTTCTTGTACCTCATCGCACAAACCCCCAAAGAGAGAATGGCTCTCTATCTGTGCTCCTGATGACAGCAAGTGTGGTCTCTGCCAGATTATCTAGTGAACTTGTGTACAGAACTCATAAAAATCTGTGACCAGGGAGAGACCACAAACGTGAGTTCAAGCTCCACCCTTAGGAAAGCAAAAGGGAGGTTGCCAGCACCCAGCAACCTGTGTTGAAGGAGGAGAAAAGACATATAAGCTTAAGAATTCTGCCACAAGAGGGAGCAAGAAGCATGGAGCAGGCATATCCACAGAGGGACTGAAGGAAGACTTCCTATCAGGACTGAGGGAAGGTATTTCTTCCCTGCAGTCAGTCAGCAATGACTAGAGGAGTTACTGCTACAACAAAAGCAAATACAGTACTGTAAGACTTCAAGAAATATATAAAATAAAGCAAAGATGACACTATTAAAGGATCACAATAATCTTCCAATAACCAATCCCAAAGACATGGAGATCTACAACTCATCCGTTTTGATGAAGATCATTGAGCTACACGAAAACACAGTTTGATGAAACAAACAAACAAAAAAACACAGAAACAAAATGAGAAGCCTAACAGAGATAAATCATGAGAAAGAACCAAATGAAATCTAAAGCTAAATAATACAATGAATGAGATAAAAAAATGCAACTGAAAACATCAGTAGCAGACTAAATCAACCAGAAATAAGAATCTATAGACTAGAAGACAGGGGCTTTGCAATTATTCAGTTTATAATTGAATAAAGAGTAAAGAGAGAGGAATAAACAAAATAAAGAATGAGGACTATGTGATCGATCTATCAGATACCATCAAAAGAAGCAATGTATGAATCACTGGAGTGTCAGAGGATAAAAAGTGGAGAAGAGGGTAAAAAGCTTCTTTTAAAAATAATGACTCAGAACCTCCCAAATCTGGAAAGAGATTTGGATATCTATGTTTGTGAAGTTCATAGGTTGCCAAACAATTCAACTTGAAGAAATCTTCTCCAAGACACATTGTAATAAAACTGTCAAAATCAAAGAATTTTGACAGGGAAAGAATCTTAGAGAGAATAAAGTTTATAACTTACAAGGGAACCCACAAAAGATTACTGTCATATTTTTCAGCAGAAGAGATTGAGGACAGGTTCAAAGAGATGAAGGGGAAAAAAAAAAAGCAAACCAAGAATGTTCTATCCAGCAAAACAATCCTTCAGAAATGAAGAAGCGACAAAACCTTTCCTACGTAACCAAAATCTGAGGGACTACATAACCACCAGACCTGTATTACAAGAAATGCTGAAAGGAGTTCTCAAACCTAAAATTAAAGAAAGCTAGTATTAAAATGTGTAAAAATATACAACATACTAGTAAAGGTAAGCAATTAAATTCAAGTATATAGTCAAATTGAGGATACCTAATACAGTAATGTTCAGTTCAGTTCAGTCGCTCAGTCATGTCTGACTCTTTGCGACCCCATGTATCACAGCACGCCAGGCCTCCCTGTCCATCACCAACTCCCGGAGTTCACTCAAACTCACGTCCATCGAGTCGGTGATGCCATCCAGCCATCTCATTCTCTGTCGTCCCCTTCTCCTCCCACCCCCAATCCCTCCCAGCATCAGAGTCTATTCCACTGAGTCAACTCTTCGCATGAAGTGGCCAAAGTATTGGAGTTTCAGCTTTAGCATCAGTCCTTCCAATGAACACCCAGGATCGATCACATTTAGAATGGACTGGTTGGATCTCTTTGCAGTCCAAGGGACTCTCAAGAGTCTTCTCTAGCACCACAGCTCAAAAGCATCAATTCTTCGGCGATCAGCCTTCTTCACAGTCCAGCTCTCACATCCATACATGACCACGGGAAAAACCATATCCTTGACTAGACGTACCTTTGTTGGCAAAGTAATGTCTCTGCTTTTTAATATAGTATCTAGGTTGGTCATAACTTTCCTTCCAAGGAGTAAGCGTCTTTTAATTCCATGGCTGCAATCAGCATCCACAGAGATTTTGGAGCCCAAAAAATAAAGTCTGACACTGTTTCCACTGTTTCCCCATCTATTTCCCATGAAACCTATCAATAATTACTATCAATGTAAATAGATTAAATTATCTATTCAAAATGCATACTCAACAAAACGAAATGGCAACCTACAAAAGTTGAAGTCATTATCAGGGTTAAAATGCAAAATATATATATGAAAGTCATGTAACTCAATAACAAACATACAAACCAAGAGAAAAAAAAAACAGTCTGATTAAAATATGGATGGAAGAGCTGAATTTGCATTTTTCCAAAAAAGATAAACAAATAGCCAACAGGTACATGAAATGATGTTCAACATCACTAATCATCAGGGAAATGAAAATTAAAACCACAATGAGATATCATCTCACATCTGTTAGAAAAGCTATTATCAAAAAGAATAAGAGATAACAAGTGCTGACAGGAATGTGGTGAAAAAAGGAACTTCTGTGCACTGCTGGTGGGAATATAATTGGTACAACCACTTTGGGAACAGTTATGAATGCTCCCCGAGAAATTAAAAATAGAACTAGTACGTGATCCAGCAATTACATTTCTGGGTATAGGTTCAAAGCAAATAAAATCAGGATCTCAAAGAGGTTCCTGCACTCTCATGTCTACTTAGCATTACTCATAAGAGCTAAGATAAAGAAACAACCTAAATGTCCATATAGGGGTGAATGAATAAAGAAAATGTGGTATATACACATACACACAGACAGTCTCACTATTGCTCCATCATGAGAAAGAAGGAAATCCTGACATTTGCAACAATCATTGATGGAACTTGGAAGCATTATGATAAATGAAGTAACTTAGAGAAATACAATTACTATATGAAATCACTTGTACGTGGAAGCTTAAAAGGCTGAACCCAAAGAAACAAAGTAGAATGGTAGTTTCCAGGGGGTCTGTTCTGTTCTGTTCTGTTCCATCGCTCAGTCGTGTCCGACTCTATGCGACCCCGTGGACTGTAGCCTACCAGGCTTCTCCATCCATGGGATTCTCCAGGCAAGAATACTGGAGTGGGTTACCGTTTCCTTCTCCAGGGGATCTTCCCGACCCAGGGATCGAACCCGGGTCTCCCACATTGGAGGCAGAAGCTTTAACCTCTGAGCCACCAGGGAAGTGGGAGGAGGTAATCAGGAGATGTCTGTCAAATGGTACAAACTTTTGGTCATTATATAAATAAGTTTTAGGAATCTGAAGTACAGCAGGATGATTATAGTCAATAATACTTTATTACACACTTGAAAGCTGCTGAGAGAGTAAGGCTTGATGTTTTCACCACAAAAAGAAATGGTCATTGTGTGAGGTGACAGATGTTGACTAGCCCTATTGTGGCAATCATTTTGAAGTATTAAGTGTCGAATCATCAGGTTGTCCACCTTAAACTTGAACAACATTAAATGTCAATTATATTTCAAGAAAGCTGGGGTAAAATAGAGTGGGATCCCAAGAGATAAATGATGTAACCCCTAAAGCAGGATGCCATCTGTGAGTCTACTGTAAGTCATTCTAATTTTTACTTCTGATCTTAATTACCAGTAACTGTTGAACAAAGCACCCATAAGAACAGACTGACAACACAATTTACATCAGTTAATCAAAAGTGTGCAGTAGAATTTGTAGTAAGTGTAACACCATATATCAGGTTTTTAGAAAATAACATGTGTGATCCTTTTATAGAGCTAAGTATTAAGTACTTTCAGCAAAAAAAAAAAAAAAAAAAAATTAGCCCAAAGAAATCTATGATTTATGTAGCCTCTAGGATTAAGACATTGGTAATAACATATTTCCTTATAATTAGTCACCATACACCAAAAGTTCTATAGGTTTAATTCTGACAACTTCAACAGAATTAAAATCAAGGGAATTTATCTTCATTAAAAAAAAAATACCAGTATGTCACTGTGATGTTGGCTTTTTAAATTTTCATATTTAAATCCAAAAGATCACCAACACTGTAGGAAAATTAACCTTTTTTTTTTTTCACATGTTGACATGTTTAGTAGATACCATTTATTTTTAAGTCCTTTTAATAAATACCTTGAATTTTTCCTGAGACCTTTATCATTATTATGATGATTTGACTTTTAATATTCACCCCTTTTTGGAAATCCTATGTTTTAATCTGTGTACTAGTCTTTCAAAGGATCATTCTAGTTACTATGGCTTGTACACTGTGATGACATCCGAATAATACCAACCTAGAAAGAGCCTGCTTGATAATTAATGCTGACTCTAAAATATTAATGCATTCAATGGAATAATATCATCTAATGATTGTTGGCAATATGTTTTAAGTGTTTGCTATTTATGAGTAACAATAAATGTGAAGAATTGGGAATAGGCAAATTTGGAGCTATCTGTGGTCCAGGACCTCAGTCAGTGTAGTAACCTTTAGGATGGCTACTATTACTGCTGAGATATTGATCATCTAGCTGTCTTCAATTTGCCTGGGGAGCACTAATGCAACTGATATGGGGCTTTGTAGAATCTCCTATAATCTCCTGAAAGATTTAACAGCAGGGGTCTATTTGCCAAATAAAAGGTAAACAGATCCCTCTGCGCAGGTCCCAAAGAAGCTACATTTACAGGCATCAAGTTGTGCAAACCACAAAATAATTTAGGAAAGATTGAACTCCAGTAAATAGATATTTTTCAAGGAACGATTCATCAATTTAATATTTCTTGGGCTGGAGTATCCATCTATTATTCAGAACTATCCCTTGGACTGCAAAGAGGTCCATCAGGCCATTCTAAAGGAGATCAATCCTGGGTGTTCATTGGAAGGATTGATGCTAAAGCTGAAACTCCAATACTTTGGCCACCTCATGCGACGAGCTGACTCACTGGAAAAGACTCTGATGCTGGGAAGGATTGGAGGCAGGAGGAGAAGGGGACAACAGAGAGTGAGATGGCTGGATGGCATCACCGACTCGATGGACATGGTTTGAGTGAACTCTGGGATTTGGTGATGGACAGGGAGGCCTGGCGTGCTGTGATTCATGGGATCGCAAAGAATCAGACACAACTGAGCAACTGAACCAACTGAACTGAATCATGATATCTGTTGCATGTCATTGTAATCATTATAATCTATCTAATCCTCTCCCATTTGAATGTGAGTTTATTTTTATTTTTTCTTAGCATGAAGATTTGACTTTTATACATCACAAAATGATTATCACGGTAAGTTTAGTGAGCATCCATCATCTCATATAGATTCAGAATTGAAGATATAGAAAAAAATTAATTGTGATGAGAACTCTTAGAATTTAGTCTCTTATCAAGTCTCATATATAATATATACCAGTGTTAATTGCATTTCTCATATTGTATATTACAACTCTGATACTTATTTATCTTATAACTGGAAGTTTGTACCTTTTGACAGATGTTGAGATGGCTAGATGGCATCACCGACTCGATGGACATGGTTTGAGTGAACTCTGGGATTTGGTGATGGACAGGGAGGCCTGGTGTGCTGTGATTCATGGGGTCGCAAAGAGTCAGACACGACTGAGCAACTGAACTGACTTGAACTGAACTGATCCATTTGATCCGCTGAATCATTGAAAAAGCAAGAGTTCCAGAAGTACATCTATTTCTGCTTTATTGACTATGTGAAAGCCTTTTACTGTGTGGATCACAATAAACTGTGGAAAATTCTGAAAGATATGGGAATACCAGACCACCTGACCTGCCTCTTGAGAAATCTGTATGCAGGTTAGAAAGCAACAGTTAGAACTGAACATGGAACAACAGATTGGTTCCAAATAGGAAAAAGAGTATCTCAAGGCTATATATTGTCACCCTGCTTATTTAATTTATATGCAGAGTACATCATGAGAAACACTTGGCTGGAGGAAGCACAAGCTGGAATCAAGATTTCCGGGAGAAATATCAATAACCTCAGATATGCAGATGACACCACCCTTATGGCAGAAAGTGAAGAAGAACTAAAGAGCCTCTTGATGAAAGTGAAAGAGGAGAGTGACAAAGTTGGCTTTAAACTCAACATTCAGAAAACAAAGATCATGGCATCTGGTCTCATTTCATGGCAAATAGATGGGGATACAGTGGAAACAGTGGCTGACTTTATTTTTCTGGGCTCCAAAATCACTGCAGATGGTGATTGCAGCCATGAAATTAAAAGACACTTACTCCTTGGAAGGAAAGTTATGACCAACCTAGAGAGTATATTAAAAAGCAGAGACATTACTTTGCCAACAAAGGTCCGTCTAGTCAAGGCTATGGTTTTTCCCGTGGTCATGTATGGATGTGAGAGTTGGACTATAAAGAAAGCTGAGCACCAAAGAATTGATGCTTTTGAACTGTGATGCTGGAGAAGACTCTTGAGAGTCCCTTGGACTGCAAGGAGATCCAGCCTGTCTATCCTAAAGGATATCAGTTCTGGGTGTTCATTGGAGGGACTGATGTTGAAGCTGAAACTCCAGTACTTTAGCCATATGATGCAAAGAGCTGACTCATTTGAAAAGACCCTGATGTTGGGAAAGATTGAGGGCAGGAGGAGAAGGGGACGACAGAGGATGAGATGGTTGGATGGCATCACCAACTCAATGGACATGGGTTTGGGTGGACTACAGCAGTTGGTGATGGACAGGGAGGCCTGGCGTGCTGTGGTTCACGGGGTCACAAAGAGTTGGACATGACTGAGCAACTGAACTGATATTGATCCATTTAACTAATTCCAGAATCCCCCTCATTGCCTCTGTTTTGATAAGCTTTGCCATTTTTCTACAAGGGTGTCTGTACTTGCCTATTCCAATGTAGAGGAACACTCTGGCAAAGGCAACGAAAAAGACATAATCGTTTAGACTCCGACCACCCCAAGTTTCAGTTAGAGCACTGAAATTACAATGGAAATAACTTTTCCTTGCTGTGTATAGTCTTGTATGTGTGTTAGTTGCTCAGTTGTGTCTGACCTTTGTGACCCCATGGACTCTAGCTTGCCCGGCTCCTCTGTCCATGGAATTCTCTAGGCAGGAATACTGGAGTGGGTTGCCATATACTCTTAGTGCGACTCATAATCAAAATGTCCTACTTTCCCACAAGCAAAACATAGGTATGCCCCATTAGCTCTTGGGTTTTATATAGTTTCCTCCACTTCTATAAGCTAACTAATATTCTTCCAATATCTTCTCTTTTTTGGTGACATTTATCAAAACTTATGGGATTCAAAACTGGGAGTCTCGTGCAATGAGAATTTTGTAAAGACTGGGAAAAGAAAAGTTCACTTGAATGCTAAATGCAGTGTCACTCAACAGGGACAATAAGTCAGATGTTCTCCCTCTGAAGTTTAGTGGTATGATGATAAATATTACAGAAGCACGATTCTCTTTCCCTCTACTCAAATAACCAAAAATTTCTATTATTCAAAAGAATTTTCTATATTTGAGTCTCCATTCCTACATTAAAAGATGACCTATGTGCCTTTTCACTGCATCTTTAACTTTGATGCCAGAATCCTGTGCCCCTTTTGTCCTCAGCACATGAAGCACATGGTAAACATGCTTCAGTCAATGAATAAAGGAGGGTTCATTTTGTATTCTGATCTTTTCACACTCCTCCACGTTGCTCAGCTGCAGTGAAGGCAGGCGGAAGAGATGAGGCGGACTTGCTGAGATACACCTTTTCACTGTATTTCCACATGCAGTGAAAACACTCTGTTATCATCCACATTAGTCCCACATCAACAGTGATGGTCTATTGCCCAGAGGAAACCTATCTTTTTCAATCAAGGTGGATTAGAATTCTCTGAACTGAGAGGCTACTTTTCACAATAAATAGGTGATGACTGCAAACCAAAGCAGCAAAATGCTGGCTCTCGGTTACCAAAACCGTTAGGGCTGGAAGCACAAGTTCTTAACCCCAGAGCCCAAGCATTTTCTGCAGTACTTTTTATGTTGAGTGAAAGAACACTCTCCATTTAGAAATCTGAGTCAAAATTCTTTCAAAGTGATTCTGTTTCATTTGAAACATTTAAAATGTTAAATTCTATTAAACAATTTTCTCTTGGGGTTTTTTACATCATAACCTCTTCCTAAAATGTCACTCACTACCCCATTTAGGGCAGCCTTAGGGCAGTCTTATCTGCTAACTTCTATTTACTCATAGCGTACATTACCCAAAGAAAATATTCAGACATGCACTGTATGAAGTGTTAAGACATACCACCAAATGCTTTACCCCATTTATCTCTTCTCATAAGTTTATTATAGCATATTAATGATAACTTTGAAAGCTAAAATTGGAAGAAATTTCCAACTACAACCTTGAAGTTATACTATTATACTACTTTACTATACTCTTGCACTCTTATAATAGTATGAAAGTGAAAAGTGAAGTCGCTCAATCGTGTCTGACTCTTTGCAACCCCATGGACTGTAGCCTACCAGGTTCCACCATCCATGGGATTTTTTAGGCAAGAATAATGGAATGGGTTGCCATTTCCTTCTCCAGATCTTCCCGACCAGGTCTCTCACATGGTAGGCATTGTAGGCAGATGCTTTACCATCTGAGTCACCAGGGAAGATCTTATAATAGTATACTCTTGTACTATTATAGAGTATTTTAAAATTCAGTGTATATATACTGAGCCTAATCTCTGTTGGACATTATCCTATATACAGAGTACCAAAAGTCAAACACAACATAATACCTACCTGAGTCACAGATATGGAATATACAGTGTGGGGAAGACAGTCAATAATCTGTAATATCTCTGTGTGGTGACATGCTATATGTAACTAGACTTATCATGATGACCATTTTGAAATATACAGAAATACTGAATCATCACATCATATGATAGGAACTAACACAGTGTTGTAGGTCAACTACACTTCAAAAACAAACTCATAGAAAAACAGGTCAAACTTCTAGTTACCAGAGGTAAGGGACAGAAGGAGGGGGAACTGGATGAAGGAGGTCAAAAGGTACAAACTTCCAGTTATAAGATAAATAAGTATCAGAGTTGTAATATACAACATGAGAAACACAATTAACACTGGTATATATTATATTTGAGACTTGATAGATTAAATTCTAAGAGTTCTCATCACAATTAATTTTTTTCTATATCTTCAATTCTGAATCTATATGAGATGATGGATGCTCACTAAACATATCGTGATAATCATTTTGTGATGTATAAAAGTCAAATCTTCATGCTAAGAAAAAATAAAAATAAACTCACATTCAAATGGGAGAGGATTAGATAGATTATAATGATTACAATGACATGCAACAGATATCATGATTCAGTTCAGTTCAGTTCAGTCGCTCAGTCATGTCTGACTCTTTGCGACCCCATGAATCACAGCACGCCAGGTCTCCCTGTCCATCAACAACTCCCGGAGTTCACTCAAACCATGTCCATCGAGTCGGTGATGCCATCCAGCCATCTCATTCTCTGTCGTCCCCTTCTCCTCCTGCCCCTAATCCTTCCCAGCATCAGAGTCTTTTCCAGTGAGTCAGCTCGTCGCATGAGGTGGCCAAAGTATTGGAGTTTCAGCTTTAGCATCAATCCTTCCAATGAACACCCAGGATTGATCTCCTTTAGAATGGATTGGTTGGATCTCCTTGCAGTCCAAGGGACTCTCAAGGGTCTTCTCCAACACCACAGTTCAAAAGCATCAATTCTTCAGCGCGCAGCTTTCTTCACAGTCCAACTCTCACATCCATACATGACCACTGGAAAAACCATAGCCTTGACTAGACGGACCTTGGTTGGCAAAGTAATGTCTCTGCTTTTTAATATACTATCTAGGTTGGTCATAACTTTCCTTCCAAGGAGTAAGTGTCTTTTAATTTCATGGCTGAAATCAGCATCTGCAGTGATTTTGGAGCCCAAAAAAATAAAGTCAGCCACTGTTTCCACTGTTACCCCATCTATTTCCCATGAAGTGATGGGACCAGATGCCATGATAGTTATGCACAAAGTGTTACAAAACTCTTAGAAGCAACACTCAATTACATTTATGAAGGTGGAAGCCAAATAATGTAAGTAAAGTCTTTCTAGATTAAGTAGTATTGATTGAAATTATTCTAGATAATCTACAGAATTACTGGGGAGACCAAGGAACCAAAGTCAAAAGATGAAACAAAGGATGACTAAGCTGTTAGAATCAAGGGTTAAAAAAAAAAAAGTACCACAGGGCCAAGTTCACTTGGGCCCTGCTGCTGCTACTCTTGGAAATGGGAAGTAGGAGATTATGCTACCACTGCCATTTCATGCTAGATACCACATCTACCCCTGGATCCTGGATACTACTGCTGCTGCTGTCAATAAAATGGAATTCCACTGTCCCTCCTTTGTGTCTCCAGCTCTTGATCTACCTATGGCGAGTATGCCTGAGTATGTCTGATCTGCCAAGACTGGGTAATATGGCTGGGTCCTAACTTCAAGGGAGGCTGGAACATGAACTGCTGGCCTTTTGGCTCTACCATGATATACACCCTCATTCTCTCATCATGACTTGGCAATTGGTCAATCCCATGACTTTATTCTTAGAGAGGGACTTTACAGTGCTGTGCTATTAAAAAAAGATGCATGTACACACTGTGATCCAAAACAGGACCATGAAGGGAAACTAAGTCAGGGGTAACTTTTTTCCAGATGTTATGTTTTGGGAAAGAGTTAGCTCATAGTCGAGGCAGAAACAAAGGATTAGCAAAGGCACAGAATAACCTGACACCCACAGAAGGCTGACTGTGGTAGGACAAGAAATATATATATGGGGGTTTGAAGTAGGAATCAAGATGACAGGCACAGTATGGAGTGAGACTGCTGACTACATCAGGTACCAGGTCAGAAATAACCCATACTCCAGGCCAGCCATCTTTTGCTTAATCCTATGGAGTAAGGGAAGCCAGGGACAGACAACAGAATTTCTGTATTTGTTTTTTGAAAAGATGATCATTTTCGTTAAACAGATCCTGTATTCGAGGAGCTGGCCTGGAGGCATGGATTGCTGAAGCTAGCTATGAACCATTAAGAATAAAGTGGGGCTCAGAACTGAAGTAACTGTGATGATCGCTGGGGATGAGGGATATACCCAAGATGTGCTAACAAACAGGGTGTGGGTTCCAGTCTGAAGTCCTGTGTTAACTGCTGAGGCCTAAAAGTTAAAATAATACGGTTTCTTCATGAGGAACTTAATTTCATTTTAATCACAACTGAAAATAAATGATATCATGAGAGTGCTTATGATTTTGCGTTTTGAAATTAAGTCCTTATTCAACACCTGTAATTTAAAGTTGGATCACTGAACAGTTCATTAAGGAAACACTCCAAGCAGATATTAAAATGTCTCAGAGTTTTCTATATTCACCATGATATAGACAGAGGCAAAACAAAGTTGGAAAATCCTCAAAGTTAGCATAGAAACACAGATGGGAATATTGCGAGTTACAGCCCTGTTGTATCATACGGCTGTAAGTTTTGTGTGGGGATGGTAACAGGGAAGAATGCAGTAGATTTAGGGTGAGGGTAACTGTGACAAATCTAAGCAAACAGATCTAGGATATAATTTTTGTGACTCACAAATCAAATATTTATATATTCTAAAAATTATATATCATAAAGGTTTCCTCTACATGCCATTTTACCCCCAATAAAGGCAAACGGAAAATACAACTGTCCGTGCTTTTCTCTTTCCTTAGCTAATATTTACTGAATGATTTCTATATGCCAAAAATTAGGCTAGATGATAGGGTTCCAAGGCAAAGGCCTTGACCTCATAGAGGTTATGGTCAGGTGGGGAGATCGACAACACAGCCAATGAAAGAAAGCATTGCATCCTTGAGGGAGGGCAGAGCAAAGGATCCTCTAATGAGAACCAAATCCTACAATGAACAAGTCCAGCCTTTTCCTGAAGTAAAAAAACTAAAAACTGAAGGCTGAATAGTTACTAATAGGCAGTTAAATCTTCATCTAGTTATTCTACGTAAAAATATTCTAGGTCAAGAGAAAGTACTAAATTAAAAAGTCTAGAGTTTACCTAATAATTATAAGACCAGCTGAAATAAGTAATTAAGTGATTAGCATTAAATACTAAAGGATAGTTCAAATATTCTTTCTGGTTTTGAAAAGTTGACACGTCTCATGACACCATGGCAGTAATGAAGCAAGACTATTTGTGTCACATTATGAAGCAGTGGTCATGAGGTTCTCCTGAAAATTGTGACAAACTAGAATAGTTATATGTGATGTCCTTACTCTCATAATCCTTGACCCAAATTTGGTTCAAAAGCTCTGGACTATATTACTGCCTTCCATGATCATAAGCACTTCTTTTGACCCTCACTTAGAAAAGAAGTCTTTATGTCTAATTTATGCTACTTATTTTATTATGCTGACTTGAGTTTTAAAGCACACTGGGAGTGAATAAGCGCTCATTCTGTGTGATATTAAGCAGTAAATTGCTTTTGTTGATATTGCATGTGCAGCTATTCAGATAAACAGGGCAATTTATGCAAATATAACTGTTTTACAAAAATCTCATCATCTGAGAAAATCATGTCACTGTCCTCTCTGAAAGTTCAACAAGGAGCAGCATCCATACATGTTTAAATATCCCATGACTATACATGAGAGGAGAATTACTAAGGTCTTCTCTGGCAGCTTACAGAAACTGTATATAAACTTTCATGTCCCAGACAAATTAGATGGCCCCTTGTTGAAGGACAGTTTTCTTTTCTGACATCATTGTCTTGATTTGTTCTATCAGAGTCTAACAAAGGAGCACGCGCCCCAAGTTCTATGCCTACATGCATGGTGAAGATCCTTTAGGATCCAGGTTTATAAGTAGCCTTTGCTTAAAGACTTAAGCCGAAAGTTTGGAACTGAAACACTTTAAAAGAGTACAACTTTTAAAGACATTTATAAAGAAGAATCACAATATTCAGAACAGAGAACCATTATCCTTGAGGTTACACTTGTTCTCTTCACTTAGCCTCACATACACACAAATACACACACGTACCGTGTGAATAGGTCAACCTGAATAGCTCACTTCCCTTTCCTGGTATGCTTCTTATACAATGAAAGCATGTTAGTAAGAATAGCAACTCAGCTGTATTTTATACACACACACACACACACATACATACATACATAACCTTTGAGTTATGACTAAAGCCAAGTGTTAACTATCACTCCAGTTATTTTCAATCTTTTCAAACTCAAGCAATAACTTCATTGATTTATACGAAACTAGTGTGGAACACTAATAATTAGGCATCATTGGGTGTTGTGTTTCCCATACAGGATTTAATTTCTCTTACTCTCATTAATCTCATTCTCTATGACAGGAATCTGAGACTTGGAAAGCTCAATTACGTGTCAAACATTACACAGAATACAAGTGATGGAAACCATTATCCAAATCCAGGTCTTTCTGATACCTTTGCATTAGCTTATCTATATGCTACACTGCCTCTGCTTACATGCACCTTGACTTGTGTCTTTCTAGAGGATCAAGTTTTAGAACTAGCAAAGAAAAAAATAAATAAACACTGAAAATAACCCTTGAAAGTTACCTAAAATTCCCTAAGAATGTATACTTTCCTGACCTTTCAATAGGGAAAATTTTTATAATCCTTTTTCTTTTACTCTAAATTAGAATATATTGTTCCTCTGAATGTCAGAGAAGGTAGCTGGAGTCTTCTTATAAGTCGTGGAAAATGAATACTTACCTCTACACCCTGGAATCACCTTTGGGCTGGCACCATGCTCACGATATGAGCAGCCCGCAGAAGTGACACCCACCTAAGAAATGAAGGAATCATGCTTCCCTTCTCAAGTTTTTTCCTAAGAAATACACATACTGAGTGAGCAGACTTATCACACACCACTTCAATTATAAGTTTCCCTCCTCTCATTTCCTCCTTTCTCGGGGAGAGAGGAGGGAGTTGAATGCTGGGGAGTCTATTAAGCACACAAATGAATTTACTTAAATTCATTGTACATATGGTATGGTTCCAGTGAAAGTTAATATAAATGCACGTCAACTATAATAATGAAGAAGAACTTATTGCAAGACATTACCTGAACTCACAGTGTTTTTTGGCATTTCTGCAGCTAGCTTTTTAGTTATCCTCATACCCAAATTCAAAGGCTTTCAGATTGAAGGGTTTTATCCCAAATGGCTGCCAATAATTTTATTTTGAGCTGGGTCATTTCAATGTATGATTAACTAAAATTATAAGCGGGGGAGTTCAGATCATATTACAAGGTCCTTTCCTTTCTGCAGAGTCATATACAGCAGACTTTGTATATGTGAAGTTTTCACCAAGTGACACCAGGAATAAACAACCATTGGAAACTCAGCACTGACCTGTCTACAGAATACAGACTTTTATAAAGGCCAACATTTGTCTTAATCCTGTCCTTTACTAAACAATCAACATGATTTTGGCCTTTTGAACACTGCACATTTTGTAACAAAGTGGGTATTACCCTTTGCTTTGTCCAGTACAAGGTTCAGTATTAAATTTGAGATTCACTTGTGGAAATTCTGTAGAAGAAGATGGTATGTGAACTTTATTTCTGAGCTTTATCATACTATTTTACCCGTATTTTCTCTTCATTTTATCCTTCCTATTGGTTATTATGCCCATATTTTAGATATGTCTTTAAGTCAGTCTCTAACATTATTTTCATTAAAGCAGAAGTCAAAGAAACAAAGAAAGAAAGAAATGCATAGTTATCAAAAGTGGTTAGGCTGTTCTCTAAAGATTCATGAATCCAGCTGTTAATGAGTCTTATAAATCACAGCATGGAAGACACAAGGCCAGAGTTAAGACTTGTTTCTTAATCAGAAAGTTTCTCACTGAATCACTCCAAAAATGTTTCCCTTAGAAACAGGGTAGCTGGGAGTACAGCAGTGACTCAGAAAGACACATTCTCTTTTAGAGTCTATGGGGCAAGATAGAAAATGACAGCAACAACAAATTATGCTAACCGGTGATAAGTAGTGTGGGAGAGGTCACTAGAAACACACGACGAAGGTGACAGAATCCAGAAGGTTTTGTATACATGTGTGTATGAACCTAGAAATGGCATTAAGGATGAAACCTGTAAATCATTAGGAGCTATGCAGTCAAAAGTGCTAAGAGCTACAGTATTTCAGCCAGAAGGAAGAGTAGAAGAATAACCCAGCCCTCCAGTGACATTTTCAAATTAGACACAATGACAAGGCACTGAGTAAGAAGCACAAGATTCATAAAGAAGTCATGGCTCCCATCTTTAGCAGCCATGCACAGACACACCATCCGTACGCTGGAGCAGCATATATCTGAGGATATCCATAGACAGAAAGTCACATGCTCCAAGCCATGTCTTCAGGATTTATGGCATCCATCCTCATGAGAAGAACCTCTGTTTCTATCGCTCTTTTTGTTTGTTGGCCTTACAGTTAGTTAACTATTCTGATCAACGACAGTTTGGAAAATATCCTTACCACCAAAACCGAGGACCAGACTTTAGCCTAAAAACTTTTTAGAAATATCGAAGCATGAAATTTTTCAAAAAAATCTATATTTACTAGATTCAACATTTCCATACGGAGAAGCCAGCATATGCATAGTCACGATTCTTAAGTTTGAAGATTATGTCTCGTTTTTACAAAATCTGTCAAACATTTGAACCCATTACCTTCCATTTTGAGTTTAATAAGCAAACATAAAAGAACCTTCTCTAAATGCCATCTAATATAACTGTCTCAAAAGAATCTACAGTTTCAAAGGATATCTAAGTACATTCTACTGCCTGGATAATTCACTTAATTTGTTTTGACCAAGTCATTCAGAGCCCTCACCATTACTCACCTTCAAAGCACAGTGTGACTGTAGTAGGGTTTTCATAATTTAAACAATTCTCTTCATTTTGGAGAGGGGCAAAGAGGAAGGATGCATGAAGAGGCGTATTTAGCCACATTTGCTTATTTTCCTTAGAGATAATGTAATCCACACTACCAGCTATTGCACAGAAGTCAGATAGTAATTTTAGTACCTATTATTTTCTCTCTACTTCTTCCACTTTTAAGGGATTTCAGTTTCACAGCTTTGAAAATATTATCTTCCAAATCACAACGTGCTATAAACGAGGACTCTGTATATTCACTTCACAGGCAATGGGGAATGTGAAGGTAGGAATAGGGTTATTGTCAATAGTGTTCACTAATGACTGAAAGAAGCCTAAAGCCACAGACATTTAAAGAGGGTCATCTTGATCACTGTGATCTCATCCTACCTGCCTCTTTGGATATCTGGGTGAAGGATTCCACACCTTTCTCTCCGTAACTTCCTTCCGATGCGAGAGTAGACACGTAATTCCAACCCAGGGCCTTTACGATGTCTACCATGGCCTGGGCTTGAAAGGAATCGGGAGGGACCACACGAGAGAAGAAGTCATAGCGCCGGTCATCACTTAACTCGGGTGCCGTTGATGCATAACTAATCTGGGGGATCTGAAAAGACAAGAAAGCACTACATGAGGGCACCATCAAGATGGGAGAGATTCATTTGTACTTATGACAATTTACTTAAAATACAGGTCTTGAGCTCCAAAGAGGATGTGTGTTTGCCAAACACTGCATGAAAGTATAAACCGCCTAAATGCAACCAAATGCATCTATTTTTGTGTTGTGAGCTTTTATTTTTCTCCTCTTGGAGAAAGGAATGGGAATGGAGTGGGAATTCCTTACATCATGGTGGTTAGGAGAAAAAAATATATAACCATTCTTACATTGTGAATCATGCTTTAGTTACTATACACTAATACAAACAAAAGATAGGACAGTCTATCTGGTACATAAAGGTTGATTTATTTGACACATCTTGAGAATGTTTGTGGATGTAATTAGCTATCTAACATTGACTGAGTGCTGATCACCTGTGAGGAAATATCTAAGCAAGCTGCATGCATTATTTATTTTTTATAAGAACATTATGAAGTAGATCACTAACACCCTAAGACCAAAGCAAGAGGGTTCCCTGCACCACCATCACTTCAATGGCTTATGCACTTTGGAAGGACTTTCTCAAAATTTTCTTAGCTTCCATTTGGATGCTGAGAGAAGCTGACAGTCTTGACTGAGTGACAGTGACTTTTGATTCCCATATTTTTCCCTTTGTAGAATTATCTGACCCTCAGCTTCACATGTAATTAACCAAATGCCTCAAGAGTTCTAGAACTTGTGTCTATATGGGTCATCCTATACCAAGATCCTGGTTCCAAGAGTGCAGTCTAATGAACAGAATACTCCTCTTGGCTGGCAAAGTATTTATGTCCCAGGATCATATGAGATTAAAATACTTGAGTAGTCCTGATATATTGATCTTAGTTAAAGCCAATTATGCATATAGAAAGAAGCCTAGGGAAAAAAAATATGTTTACCTGGGATCACAAATATACTAGGGAAAGACCTGAAGCAGCCATAGATAAGGAACATAGCTTAGGATCCCTAGGCTAGTTGTTTTTACAATGCAATACACTACAGTTCTTTCTCTTAACAATAGCATGCAGTAGACCAAGATAGGTACAATTTACCTACCTGGAAGAATGACCAACTTCTAGAAAACTCTAGTTGTAACTCTCCCAGGATTTATCCCTGCTGTAGCGTAAGGTTATCTCATGTATCTAAAAACCAGTTTTGATCTTTGCTCAGACAAAGACAAACAGTCCAACTCTTTGTCCCAAAGACATCAAAGCTTTACTCAAGTTAATTCTTTCAGTCCTGAAAATTCCGCCCAGTACTAATGTACTTTTCTCTTTTGAGGGCATTTGGCCTAAAGCTTACCCATTTGCCATTGTTTAAAGCTGGTTACCACTTCTATAAAGCAAATTTCTCCACCAACCTCTCTAGGTTAGCATTATAGTTAGGTCTTGTGGTCCTAATATTAATGCATTGCCTGCTCAGTCACTAAGTCATGTCTGACTCTTTGTGATCCTATGCACTGTAGCCCTTCAGGCTCCTTTGTCCATGGGATTTTCCAGGCAAGAATAGTGGAGTGGGGTGCCATTTCCTACTTCAGGGGATCTTCCCTACTCAGGGATTAAACCTGTGTCTCCTGCATAGGCAGGTGGATTTTTTACCACTGAACCACCTGGAATGGTGACTGCAGCCATGAAATTAGAAGATGCTTACTCCTTGGAAGGAAAGTTATGGCCAACCTAGACAGCATATTAAAAAGCAGAGACATTACTTTGCCAACAAAGGTCCATCTAGTCAAAACTATGATTTTTCCAGTAGTCACATATGGATATGAGAGTTGGACCATAAGGAAAGCTGACTGCCAAAGAATTGATGCTTTTGAACTGTGGTATTGGAGAAGACTCTTGAGAGTCTCTTGGACTGCAAAGAGATCCAACCAGTCCATCCAAAAGGAGATCAGTCCTGAGTATTCATTGGAAGGACTGATATTGAAGCTGAAACTCCAATACTTTGGCCACCTCATGTGAAGAACTGTCTCATTGGAAACGACCCTGATGCTAGGAAACGTTGAAGGTGGGAGGAGGAGGGGACGACAGAGGATGAGATGGTTGGATGGCATCACCAACTCAATGGACATGAGTTTGGGTAGACTCCAGGAGTTGGTGATGGACAGGGAGGCCCGGCGTGCTACAGTCCATGGGGTCACAAAGAGTCGGACACGACTGAGCAACTGAACTGAACTGAACCACCTGGGAATAGATGACCCACCATTTCCCATGGAGCCCGTCCCTGATGCAGTTCTCATCTATGACCACTAGGGGCAGGCTCTCCACTTCTGACTCAAAATCCAAAACCAGTTTTGAGAAAGTCTTCGTCTCCTGATGGTCTTCATCTGAGTAAATTCTCAATTACAGGGGGAATGAAGGGCAATGGAAAGAAAATGGGATTTTGTATTTAGAATATAAGGAATAGAAGCCTGATGTTTCTGTTCACTTGTGTTTACTGGGTGAGTATTTCACTTCATTGAGTTGGTTACATTATTAATTAGTATAAGATTGCATTGGAATAACAAATGGGCATTGTTTAGTGTGATGCCCGGAACAGTGTGGACACTTAATACATGGGGTATCAACAATCAAAATAGAGAAAATCATGTATTTTCTTAATATATTTACCCATTCTCTACATTTGACTTCCCATTTTCTCTGTGACACACTAGCAAAAGCATTTCACTTACTGTCCTAAAAAAAAAGTTTACATATTCTTAGCATTATTGCTTTAAAAATAATATTTACTATTTATTTAAATCTTCATCATGTAGCAAGAATATTCTAAAAGTTTAGGGAGGGATTTTGTTTTATTCATTTATTTTTGTTGAAATATAGCTTATTTACAATATCATGTTAGTTTCATATGTATGAAGTGAAAGTCACTCAGTTGTGTCCGACTCTTTGCAATCCCATGGAATTATCTGGGCCAGAATACTGGAGTAGGTAGCCTTTCCCTTCTCCAGGGGATCTTCCCAACCCAGAGATTGAACCCAGGTCTCCCGCATTGCAGGCGGATTCTTTAAAGCACAGTAGTTCAGATACACCCACATACATACACACCTATGTGTGCATATAAAGGGCTTCCCTGGTGGCTCAGACAGTAAAGAATCTGTCTGCAATGCAGGAGACCATGGTTCAATTCCTGGGTCAGGAAGATGCCCTGGAGAAGGCAACGGCAACCCACTCCATTATTCTTGCCTGGAGAAATTCATGGAGAGGGGATCCTGGCAGGCTACAGTCCATGGGCACACATAAATATATTCCTTTTCAGACTCTTTTCCCTTATAGATTAACACAAAATATTGAGTATAGCTCCCTGTGCTATACAACAGGTCTTTGTTGGTTATCACTGAAAGTTCCATATGCATCCCCTTATCTAACCATCAGTAAACATTCTTCATTATACTTTTTATTCTACACTAGGGCCTCCCTAGTGGCTCAGAGGGTAAAGAATCTGCCTGCACTGCAGGAGATCTAGGTTTGATCCCTGGATTAGGAAGATCCCTTGAAGAAGGAAATGGCTACCCACTTTAGTATTCTTGCCTGGAGAATCCTTTAGGACAGAGGAGACAGTCTATGGTGTTGCAAAGAGTCCAATATGACTGAGTGACTAACACTTTCACTTCATGTCATACAATTATTAAATCATTTTATGAAAGAGGAAATTAAGCCTTAAAAGTAGAATATAAGCTTTCTTCGGGTCACAAAGTTGTAAGATAGAGCCATAGTCAAACTTAACGTAACCCAATGCAAACTTCTGAACTCGTAACTATGATACTTCGCTAAATTACTGATAAAACTTTTTAGTAATAAGCATAGAAGAAGAAAGAGTAGAATATTATTGGAGTGTAAGTCAAGTTTCATGCACAGCACTTACTATAGAATCACTGAAAATAATCTTACAGGTCACTCTTAGACTGTTGTTCAAACATTTTATTTAGGTGTCTTATTAAAGTTTATACAGATATGTGAATAGATTGAATATCCTAGGTTTCATTCAGGGGTTATAAATTTTAAGTGAAAAAAATATCAACTGAATAAAGGCTCTGGGCAAAGATTAAAGGGAAGGAGGGAAAGAACAAGAAAAATAGCTTTCTTACAAGAAATAAAAAGAGAAGAAGCCAAGCATGACAGTACAATTCCATCAATTTCAACTTGGGGAAATGCAAAATCGTTGTGTGGTTACACAGATGCCTTCCTTGCCAAAATCCCTTTCTACCTTTGAAGGAGGGCTAATAAAGATACATCCACCCTCCACTTAAATTTGCATTTATGTAGCTGCTGTAAAACATTGCAGCTGTGAAATGCCTCCAACGCAAAATGCATTTTCTAAACTGCACCCCAAATTTTAGTAATGAAAATCCTAGTGTAGCAGATTTATTTCCTCACTACCTTTTGAAAATGATTGCTATCTGTGGTTTATCCCTTCCATTACAAATAAGAAACACCTACTGGCTTAAGACTCACAGGGTTCCTTTACGATCACACACACACATCCTATATTCAGGTATACTTATTTGTATATTATACATATAATGATGCTAGAATAAGGAATGAATGAATGAATAAATAGATTTCATTTCTGAGATAAAAATATGGCCGTATAAAGAAATTCCCAGCAGCAATAAAAAATGAAGAACAGTAAGAATGTATGTAACCTATAAAATATGCTATTACTTATCAACTGTTAGCCTGTAATTGTAATTACCTGTTTTCAAACAAATATTTAAGCCTACAGAATGTTTGAAGTGCTTATTATAACTGGTAGCTGAAACTGACCAAATTCTTACTAGTCATCTTTATTGATTAACTGACACACTCCACTTGGTAAGATATACTTTCTTTTTCTGCTATAGAAACTCTACCCTGTTGCCAGTCTCCTTTAGAAATGCAGAACTAATCTTTTGATGAAGACAATTTAGTATAATCACACTTCTGCTATATAGAAATAATTCCATCTTCCTTTGAGCTTTCCTTTCTCTAATTTAAAAACCAAAAACACTTTTCATCTTTATCATGGGACTACATTTTCATCTCATTGTTATTCTTTACTTTTAATAAAAATTTGTCCTTCACACAAAAATGGTTTTATTAATGATGTGTCAAATCAGGTTAAAAACATCTCACACCTCAAAGTTATCATTCAAAAATATATGTAGAAATCAACTTTCCTGACCCTTTTTAAACAGTAAAAACCAAACATTAAACCATAATCCTTCAAGTCATCACATGTAAAATTTCTCCAGTTTGTGTATTATTCTTAAAGGAAGAGAAGAAAGGCCCAATTCACTCTATTTAACTTTTGAAATATTTATGCACATTTAAGGATTTCTATGATGGCTTCCCGCATGGCTCACACTGTAGAGAATCTGTCTGCAATGCAGGAGACTGGGGTTCATTCCCTGGGTTGGGAAAATCCCACGGAGAAGGGACTGGCAACCCACTGCAATATTCTTCCATGGAGAATCCCCATGGACAGAGAAGCCTGTCAGGCTACAGTCCAGGCAGTTGCAAAAAGTTGGACACGACTGAGTGACTAACACAGACCAAGAATTTCTATAAATCTAAGAGAAACAGGTTAAGGGAAAAACACTTTCAAGATAGTTAAAATGGATATGTAGATAACTTACATCTTCTCCGCACTGTAAAAAACTTTCAATTCATCAATATTGTATCTCACCAACACAAGTGATTGGACTGCAAGGTATCCAACCAGTCCACCCTAAAGGAAATCAGTCCTGAATATTCAATGGGAGGACTGATGCTGAAGCTGAAACTCCAATACTTTGGCCACCTGATGCAAAGAACTGACTCGTTGGAAAAGACCCTGATGCTGGGAAAGATTGAGGGCAGGAGGAGAAGGGGACAACAGAGGATGAAATGGCTGGATGGCATCACTGCCTGGATGGGCATCAGTTTGAGCAAGCTCCAGGAGTTGGTGATCGACAGGGAGGCCTGGTGTGCTGCAGTCCATGGGAACACAAAGAGTTGGACACGACTGAGCAACTGAACTGAACTGAAGGAATCTTCCAAAGTTAAATTCTGTCCAATCAGTGGCACACACCAGTCACTAAGAGGCACTCAAGGCTCCCTCCTAACCTCTCCCATGTTTGCCCTAGAAAGCAGGAGTCAACTGATGGGTTATTTTCCAGCACTAGTTTTCTTTGGTAACAAGTGTCACAACTTCTTAAAAATGTCTGTTTGTTGTCTGCATCTTTCCTGGAGTGTACTGGCCCCCGTGGAGGGTAAACACCTTGTTCATCATTTCATCACTACTAGATACACTGTGCTGGGTATAGAATATGAACCTTATCATTATTTACTGAATGAAAGAGAAAGCCAGTAAAGTAATGAATGGAATAATCCAGAGGGAACAGAGTCCTTCATGCATAGCGTTGGTATGACCATAGGGACCCACAACACTTGTGAGTGGTCCTTGCCTGCAAGCAGTGGCTTTGAGGGGAAAGGACAGTCACAGCAGCAGCACTGTTCTTACCCTTTCTCTCTTTCATTTTCCTGGCACATTTTCCCCTTGGATTCCCTTCTTCATCACTGGAAGGTAGGACATGCTGACACAGATAGGGTTTAAAAATAAAGAGACCTAGGGGGTCACTTAGGGACTGTTCATTTTCTTTTTCTCTTATGGCTGAGACTGGACAACTACAAGCAACATACACCACAGTACCCAGAGTTCAGGCTAACTCTGCAAGACAACATTTCTATGAAGCGCTTTTACTTTCCAAGTGTTGACAAGATAGACCCCTTCTAAATTTAGTTTTATTCCATAATCACTCTAAAGGCAAAAGCAATCCCATGGGCTTGGAAATACAATTCTGCAGTTATTATCTTAGACTCAACATCTGTCAAAAACTCAAATCCAGATGTGGACCAGATTCAGTCAGTTCAGTTCAGTTTAGTCCCTCAGTCGTGTCCGACTCTTTGCGACCCCATGAATCGCAGCACGCCAGGCCTCCCTGTCCATCACCAACTCCCGGAGTTCACTCAAACTCATGTCCATCGAGTCGGTGATGCCATCCAGCCATCTCATCCTCTGTCATCCCCTTCTCCTTCTGCCTTCAATCCCTCCCAGCATCAGAGTCTTTTCCAGTGAGTCAACTCTTCGCATGAGGTGGCCAAAGTATTGCAGTTTCAGCTTTAGCATCAGTCCTTCACCCAGGATTGATCTCCTTTAGAATGGACTGGTTGGATCTCCTTGCAGTCCAAGGGACTCTCAAGAGTCTTCTCCAACACCACAGTTCAAAAGCATCAATTCTTTTAATTTCATAGCTGCAATCACCATCTGAAGTAATTTTGGAGCCCAAAAAATAAAGTCTGACACTGTTTCCACTGTTTCCCTGTGGACCAGATTACAATAATATAAATACTTTAAAAATCCAAAATTTTCCTGCCACTATTCTGACACAAACTTGATTGCCATTAAAAAAGTAAATGCCTAAGTATTTATAAAAATGAAAGAACCATTTCATTTACATAGAAAGAAATCAAAGATCTAACATTGCTTCACACATTTTGAGCTTCTCCTTGTTTATGCTATAAGGGCAGTGCTTATAACAAAATCAGTCACCTGGGAACTTCTTACTTTTGGAAAGGTAAATGAGGTTTATGGTTCCATGTTCCTGGGGAATTTGCACAGTTAAGAAAGGCAATCCAAAATGTACTAAAACTTGTTCCAGAGGGCAGTTTCCACAAAACTTGTAAAAGGCAATTTTTGGAAGTATCATGAGCAATTAAGATAATGCTTCAGTGTACCTATTGAGATATTAATGAACTCCCAGTGGGGCACTATTAAATTCACAGTTGGCAGTAATTCTACTCTTAGTTCTTATTAAGCTTTATTGATATGGATCCCCCCGAAAAGGAAGAAATGGTCAAATAATCCTTTCAGGTTCATTCTTTGAAGCATCACTCTCCATGATTTATACGTATATCTTCCCTAGATAACAGCTCTGCTCACATTAGGATGGGGGGGTTTCAATTCTGATTTTTGATAGTGTTTCTTTATTTCAAAGTACTGAGGAATGACTAATACTTTTGAATGCATTTAAAGTCTGGAATCTCACTCAGCTTTAAATTACTCATGACAGATTATCATCAAATATTACAGCTCCTTTTCCTTTGCCTTTTACTTCTTTAATTGCCTGACACCAAACACCTTCAATATTTTGTAAGTGGTAGTAACCATCTTCTTGGAACCAAGTAATTTTACGCATAGATTGCAAGGCAAATATGTCTAATGCATATTTCAAAGAATGTTATTTTTATTATAGATTGATTAAGTATCTCTGTTTATCAGGATTTTGGATGTACAATACTTTATATATAGAATTCCATGGAATTCTGCAACACCCTATAATAGACATGTGCTTCCTAGGTGACACAGTGGTAAAGAATCCACCGGCCAAGCAGGAGGTGGGAGTTTGATCCCTGGGTTGGGAAGATCTCCTGGAGAAGAAAATGGCAACCCACTCCAGTATTATTGCCTAGAGAATCCCATGAACAGAGGAGCCTGGCAGGCTACAGTCCAGATCATCCAGTCTGGGTCTTCCAGTTAGGGTCATAAAAGAGTCAGACATGACTTACTGACAAAGAAAAATATAACAGATACACATATTACCACAAATAGTGACTATTTCGTCTTCCACATCATTGAGTTCCTGCAGTTTACACAGAGATCATGGTACAGAAGGGTCCAAATGCTTTGTGTGACAAAAGCTGATCAACACAAACATAGGATTCCTTTAGCTGTATGGTTGACGGAGGGACTCACACGACATGATCCAGACCAAGGGGAATGAACAAGAGAGATGCAGTATCGAGGCAAGGTCAGAATTCATAGACAAAGAAACATCCTTACTGAAATGTCTGAGAGAAAATAATATAAGCCTGTGGTTAGTGATGACAATGATGTTGATTTTGCTGGGGGAAAGGAGGAAAACCTTCACATCCCACAGGTGGCAAATGTTAGAAACAAGACTGGAGATAAAACTTGTCTCTCCCCATTTCTTTTAAAACACAGAAGATCAAGAGAAAACTGTTAAGTCCGGGGTGGCTTATAGCAACCAAAACAGAAACACCTGTACCTGCCATCAGGTCAGAGAAACTCTTCAGGATTATTTCTCTATCCATAAAATGAAGTTAATCATATGAACCCAAGATGTACCTCAGGGAAAACAGGAATTATTTCCAAATGGAAACGGTACATATCATAGTCACATATAGGGCTGTTCTGTCCGGTGCTATCTACTTAGAAAAGCACTCTGGTTACAAGTGTGTAAGGGGTTGTGTGTGTGTGTGTGCGTGTGTGTGTGTGATGTAAACAGGCTTTCTGAGGCCTTCTGTAGATTACAGAAACACTTCCACCCATATTTCCATAACATAAAATGACAATGGACAAAACAAAGTTTCCCTCCCAACGCGGCACCACAGAAATCACTAGCATGTATTTGAAGCAAAAAGAGAGAAGAAAAGGGCAGAAATAATTGACCTTTCAGGGTTCATATTAACCTTACACATATATGAAATGTTTCTTTCTGTCCAGTATTCCTATACACAATCATATATTAAGAAACAAAAAGTAATCAAATGTAATCAATTGTAGATACTTCTTTCAGCATTTCTTAATACATTAGAAATGATAGGAGGTCTCTTTCAGGCTCTGAGGTTCAGATTCTCACACCTAGAGGTTTGGTTTCAAACCTGAAAGGCTGCCTTTTTTTTTGATATATTATTTTAACTGGAGGGTAATTACTTTACATATTGTGATGGTGTTTGCCATACATCAACATGAATCAGCCAAGGGTGCACATGCATTCTCCCATCCTGAAACTCCTCCCATATCCCTCCCTACCTTATCTCTCTAGGTTGCCCCAGAGCATTGACATTGGGTGCGCTGCTTCATGCATCAAACTTTCACTGGCCATCTATTTTACAGATGGTAATATACCTGTTTCAACGCTAATCTCTCAGTGCTAGTCCCACCTTCCCTCTCCCACAGAGTCCAAAAGTCGTCTTTATGTCTGTGTCTCTTTCGCTGCCTTGCATATAGGATCGTGGTTACTGTCTTTCTAAATTCTATATATATGTGTTAGTATACAGTATTTGTGTTTCTCTTCTGACTTACTTCACTCTGTATAATAGGCTCCACTTTCATCTACCTCATTAGAATTAACTCACATGCATTCCTTTTTATAGCTGAGTAATATCATGAGGAACGCTGGGCTGGAAGAAGCACAAACTGGAATCAAGATTGCCGGGAGAAATATCAATAACCTCAGATATGCAGATCACACCACCCTTATGGCAGAAAGTGAAGAGGAACTAAAAAGCCTCTTGATGAAAGTGAAAGAGGAGAGTGAAAAGGTTGTCTTGAAGCTCAACATTCAGAAAACTAAGATCATGGCATCTGGTCCCATCACTTCATGGGAAATAGACGGGAAAACAGTGGAAACAGTGTCAGACTTTATTATTTGGGGCTCCAAAATCACTGCGGATGCTGATTGCAGCCATGAAATTAAAAGACACTTACTCCTTGGAAGGAAAGTTATGACCAACCTAGATAATATATTAAAAAGCAGAGACATTACTATGCCAACAAAGGTCCATCTAGTCAAGGCTATGGTTTTTCCTGTGGTCATGTATGGATGTGAGAGTTGGACTGTGAAGAAAGCTGATCGCCGAAGAATTGATGCTTTTGAATTGTGGTGTTGGAGAAGACTCTTGAGAGTCCCTTGGACTGCAAGGAGATCCAACCAGTCCATTCTAAAGGAGATCAATCCTGGGTGTTCATTGGAAGGACTGATGCTGAAGCTGAAACTGCAATACTTTGGCCACCTCATGCAAAGAGTTGACTCACTGGAAAAGACTGATGCTGGGAAGGATTGGGGGCGGGAGGAGAAGGGGACGACAGAGGATGAGATGGCTGGATGGCATCACCGACTCTGTGGACATGAGTTTGAGTGAACTCCAGGAGTTGTTGATGGACAGGGAGGCCTGGCGTGCTGTGATTCATGGGGTCGCAAAGAGTCGGACATGACTGAGCGACTGAACTGAACTGAACTGAATATTCTATTATGTATATGTACCATAATTTCCTTATCCATTCATCTTGTGATGGACATGTACACTGCTTCCATGTCCTAGCTATTTTAAGGTGTTTTTCCAACAAATAAATGTCAAATCTCTACAGAGTGACATCTCTTGACCTTGGTACTACTGATGTCGGGGTCAGATAATTCTTTGTGTGGTAGGAAGAAGGGCCATCGTGCGCAGTGTAGGCTATTTAGAAGTATCTCTGACCTATGCCCCCAGATAATAGTAGTGTATTTAGCAGTTTTCATAATCAGAAATGACTGCAGACAATGCAAAGTGTGTGTGTTTATGTGTGTGGCGTTAGGGAGCACGGAGGCAGTTCAAAATTGCTGTGGCTGAGAATCACTGGGCATGAGGTTTGTCAGGGCAAAGGGACCACCATAGTCAAAGCAACGTGGTCACAAAGTGAAAATAAAAGGAGATCTTTTTATTTTCTTGTGGCCTCTCTATCTCATCTGTTTTTCTTTTCTACTTGCCAGTTTCCCCACTTATCAAAGCTCAGTATGTTCCCAGCCACCTCAGTCATCTGGCCTCTCAGAAGAGAGCACAATGACAGTACTACCAAAAGGCTCAGTCCTGTGCAGGGATGCAGCCAGAAAATTAAAGTGAAGAAAGTGCTTTTCAGCAGAGAGTGAAATTAAATCTAAACTTACTTTCTGTTTGAGAACCATTGCCACCTTCCTGAGTCCATTATAGTAAAAAAAAAAAAAAAAAAACTTGATTATTATGGATCATGAACATGAAAATGAAGCATTATAGTTAACTGAATATTTTAGCAAACTATGAGCTAGCCTTTATGTGAATTCCAGTTGTGAAAAAGTAAGAGCATAATAAAGTACACTGTGAAACGCTACTGAACATGATGCAATCTCTCAATGATTCTGAAACCACTTTCAGGGTCAGGGTCTGGCAGGGCTGCAGGCACACTGACTCTCATTGTATAAGACTACAGATGCAGACATTCCAGAAGGTGAAGTCAAATCTGTGCTGATCCTTTGATTCCCTGAAAGAGGCTTACTTGACAAACATTGCTTATTTACTTTTTCCCCTCACAAAAAAAGAGGAAAACTCTGCTGCCTATTTTAGCTTTCATATGGCTCAAATTCCAAGTAAACAAGAATTTGATGACTATGTGTTAATGCAAGAAAGATAATTCACAAGAGTTTTGCACAGTAAATAATTCCTATTATTTAATTCAGAAAATGCAAAACTACAGAAGAAGCATATAACCATTTTTTAGCTGTAAAGTTTAGAAGCTATAGACATAAAAATTAAAGAGATAAACCAGTTTTAGATGTCTGACAACCTAACACCTAAACATATAAGTAACTTGCATACATATATATACATATATATACACGTGTGTATACCTACAAATATATATACAACTATAAAAGTACCCAGACACACACAAGCATATTACACACACACACACAGATACAGACTATGAAGAAAACAAAATGGTTAAATAAGAGAATGACTTGGAGTGGTACCATAGAAAGGGAGAAGGTAAAATTTGAGCTAAGTAGCATTTTAAAGCCTTCAAAGTGTCCTAAAGCATAGACAAATAGACAGAGACACACTCACAGAAAACATCCAAGTTATTCCAAAATATATGTATGTAATCAAGTTTATCAGACCAGATAACATTTTCCAGGCCACTTTACAGACCATTTACAGTAAATACATTTATTTACCACTTTACAGACTAATGCATTTACTTCTCTGTGGCCTTCTCTTATTTATATATAAACTTATGTGCAGGTCTGAAATAACTGCCTCCTATCTTTGCTTATTTAAATCTTGATACTGCTTCAAGATGCAGATTTATTATATGCAAACTGCTCTATGGCATGTCCCCTGATCCTCTCCAGTGAGGCAAAGCGTTCTCTCTTGGGTCCTCCATCACTCTCTGCTGTCACTCAACTTCCACCCCGTTTCTAGTATTACCATTGTTGCATGCTACCAGATTCCACGAGGAAAGAGACTATGTTTTCTTTCATGTACATATACAATATAGGTGTGCATCAATCATATACAATATAGGTGTGCATTAATATTGCGGTGTCATTGGTATCTGAACGTCACTAGTGAGGTTACTCTGGGCTACAAGTAACATTATAGTGACCTACACTACTTAATTATTAGTGAGCTGGGACCAACAGGGACTTACTGTAGAGCATAGGGAACTATACTCAATATTTTGTAATTACCTATACGGAGAAAGAATCTGAAAAGAAAAAATAGATTCATATATACGTGTAACCGAATCACTTTGTGCATACCCGGAACTAAAACAACACTGTAAGTCAACTGCTGCTAAGCTGCTAAGTCACTTCAGTTGTGTCTGACTCTGTGTGACCCCATAGACGGAAGCCCACCAGGCTCCCCCGTCCCTGGGATTCTCCAGGCAAGAACACTGGAGTGGGTTGCATTTCCTTCTCCAATGTAAGTCAACTAGACTTCAATAAATAAATAAACAGTGACTTAGAAAATAAAATCACAAATAAGTCTGGATGTACCTGGTTTTCAGATTGGTTTAGTGACTCAACCATGCCAGGGAATTAGATTGTTTCACTGAAGTTCTCTTAACCTTTGTGTCAGATTTATGGTGATTCCTGGTGCTTTGGCATCCTTCACATGACATTAAGATAAGGAAGGGAGGCAGGACTTCTCCGGTGGCCCAGTGGTTAGAAGTCCACCTAACACTGCATGGGACATGGGTTCGATCCCTGGTCTGGTAAGATTCCACATGCCAAGGAGCAACTGAGCCTGTGTACTGCAACGACTGAGCCCCATGCTGCAGCTACTGAAGCCCACACGTCCTAGAGCCTATGAGAAGCCTGTGTTCCGCAATGGAGAGCAGCCCTGCTCACCACAACCAGAAAAGTCCAAAGGCAGCAACAAAGACCCAGTGCAGCCCCAAACTGACAATAACCACAATAACAGAGAAGGAAGGGAGGGCTCTGGGAGACAAAGCCTTTCTCCTTTATTTGATTTTTGACCAAGGAGATTTTATTTGGGAATGTTCCTCTCCTCACGATCTTTTCCTCATATCTCATGGGCTGAAACGTCATCATATTTTCATCCCTATTCTAAGCGATGATAGCCATGACTGACTTATGATTCATCCCCTGAGGATGGGTTTCCTCTTTCTATGGGGAAAGTCTGGATTCTCCTCACAGGAAGGAAGATAGAGAAGAGAATATTTGGCAAATAAATAACTGTGTCTCATGGCAAGAGACACAAAAATTAACTTGAACTTGACATACTTGCAACATGCAAGAATTTTTTTTTAAAGAATGCATAAAGAATTCCCTGAATGCATTCACACATTGTTATTCACATATGATGGAATATAACGTGTGACTTTTACATCTGGTCTACCATCCTTTTGTTTCACAAAATCATTACATTAGTCTTGTTCCCCAGAAACCACTTTGGTGTGGGGAACTGGTCTAAATAGAATACTGAAGGGTCACTAAGGAGAGAACAACACTGAGAAATTGGAATTTTGGAGAGGACGTGACCAAGAGATGTTGAAGCTAACTACAGAAGGCAGTTCTCCCCAACAAAGAAGCAAAGAAAAGCCTACTCTGGAGAAGAGGAGGATGAAGACAAACGGAGAAAGTGATGAAGAAGCAGGCTGCTTCTGAAGAAAAGAGAGAAACTTTGGCTTGATGGTAGAATCCATAATTCCATTTAATTTATAGAAAAGGATAAGATGATGAAGTAAACTTAATGTCTACTTAAATTTATTTTGTGTCTTCTCTTATGACATAATGATTCTTATAGGCTAATAAAGCATGAAGCATCTCCGTAACGTCAGTGATAGCACTCCAGGAGAATAGTTAGTTGACACAGAAACAGAAATTCCAAGAGTCATTACTAAGTCCCAACTACCTCCAGGGTAACAATGAAGAGGCTCCTTCACTCAAACACCTGCATCTCTCAACATGGATGCAATCAGGGAAAATGTCACTGATTCTTCAACGCGGGCTCTGGGAAGAAAGGTTCACATGGTTCATTTGGCATCGGAAGCAGGTTATTTCCTGCTTTAGGGGCAGTAAGGAATCTGCTGATTTTGTTTATAAGGAACTCCACCGCCTGCAGATCACAGGGAATGGTGGAAGAAGCAAAGCTGAACATTTGCCTATTTTCTCTCAGCCCATCTTCCTAGTCCCTGGATGGACACAGAAGAAGATAAAGGGAAAACAAACAGTAACTGTTTGGGATGGTGATGCTTTAATCAGACATCCAAAATACCGGTGATGTTCATCCAGGGTTAATAGAACTTGATACAACTGCTGTTAAATATTTGAATTTATATGAAACAGAACTGCAAACAGCAAGCCAGTGAGCTTGTAATGGTTTTTGTTCTCATGTCTTTCATTGGCCCAAACACCTCCCTCTAGAAATAAAATTATTTCACCCACCCCTATTTTAGCTGCAGCTTTTAGAACCTAGAATTAGGAGATTTGTTTATCAGTTAAGTGTGTATGTGACAAAGTACTTTCTGTAAAATTCTCAAGATATTGTTCAGGGTGTAGTAGCCTTCACAGCACATGGTCAGAAACATGTATTTGTTCCAGAATTTACCATTTTTAAGAATCCTTCCCTATATCCTGCAGCTTCTGCTATCACATTACCTGGTACCATATCATCTTCTAATTACCATGATTGCATATTTTTACACGTAATTACATTTGAGGTTGACTGCTGCCTGTGGAGACTGAAGATAAGAAAGAGAATGTCATCAATGGAGCACTATTAGATGGATGTTAATGCAGCTGGTTCTGGAAAGTGAGATGGAACTGTTAATCCCCTCCACACTGCATGGATTCCCAGTAGAGGCAAGCTTTGGGTAGACTTCGGCACTTTGTCCTCTTCCTGATCTTTTCTGCAGAAGTCAGGTTGCAAGGACAATGTTTCTCAAATGGTCAAGGATAGGATGTTCGTGCTAATGGATTCATATCTCTACTTTTACAGAAGGAAATGATACTCAGAGAGGGACAGTAATTTATCAAAACATACACTGTCATACAGTGACTGGGAAAGGACTAAAATCTTTGTTTGACTAGGTCCTATAGTGATGCTTCTAAAATTTTCTACTGTTTCAAGTGTTCAGTCCCTCTCTGTATTATATTTCAGAGTTAGTGTGACATTTTGATTTTTAAGCAGTAAGAATTACAAACCAATTTGAGTGCAAAGATAGAAAATCCAAAATAACAGTTGTTCAACATTTATTTCTCTCAAATGAAGTTGACAGGTAAAGGTCCAGAGCTGGCATGACAGTCCCATGGTTTCCAGGGACTCAAGCTCTTTATACTTCCCTGTTCCAGCATTCTATCAAGTTATTTCCATACTCAAGGCCACTTAGGGTCCTGAACACTGTCAAAGCCATAGAACACTCCAACAGCCATAGACTCATTCCCAACAGCAAGATGGGATATATGGGAAAAGACAAAAAGGGCACCTTTTGCAATTGGGTAAAATCCTTCTATGGCACCTTCCAAGCTTTGCACACAACACTTTCATTTGTATACTAGTGTCCAAAATAGTTTCATGGTAAACCTAATGGTTGAAAATTATTTTTGAAAAAAAAATGTAGTCATTTATTTGTGTACATTGTCTTCCCAAATAAAACTGAGGTTTATCCCTAAGGAAGTAAAATTAATAGGGAGAGAGTGACCATCACCTGCCACAATCTTGAAGGATGGATGAGTTGGCCATGTGTGGCTCTAGGGCAGAAAGTATTAAGTAGATACAGCTGACAATTTAGGTATGATTAAATAAACTCCAATACTTTGGCCACCTCATGCGACGAGTTGACTCACTGGAAAAGATTCTGATGCTGGGAGGGATTGGGGGTGGGAGGAGAAAGGGATGACAGAGGATGAGATGGCTGGATGGCATCACCGACTCGATGGACATGAGTTTGAGTGAACTCCGGGAGTTGTTGATGGACAGGGAGGCCTGGCGTGCTGTGATTCATGGGGTCGCAAAGAGTTGGACACGACTGAGCGACTGAACTGAACTGAACTGAAATCAATCTTTAAACAATTATTTACAAGGCAAAGAAAACAATCAACAGTCAATAATTCCCTAATAGGGTACTCACCATATATTGACCACAGGTGATAATAATGATGGCTGCTGCTGCTGCTAAGTCACTTCAGTCGTGTCCGACTCTGTGTGACCCCATAGACGGCAGCCCACCAGGCTCCACCGTCCCTGGGATTCTCCAGGCAAGAACACTGGAATGGCAGCCCTTCCATTAAGATTAGCTTACAAATAACCCCCACACAGTACTCCTATTTACATGAAACTTTCCAGGCACTAAATTTGTGTGCTTCTAATGGAATGACCAACTTGATGGACATGAGTTTGAGCAGGCTCCAGGAGTTGGTGATGGACAAGGAAGCCCGGCATGCTACTTACTGTCCATGGGGTCACAAAGAGTCAGACACGACTGAGTGACTGAACTGAACTGAATGGCATGACCTTTATTTATAACCCACAATTCTTCTGTTAGGAACATCCATTATGTTAATAGAATTGTTCAAGCTTCTACCACCTGAGACTGTTTTAAAAAATGTTATGATATGGGAAGCTTAATTTTATATATATTTATTTTTTCAACCATCAACTTAAAGACAACTTGGTGATAATTTAGTCAAGTTTCTGGTTCTTTCCAGCAATAATGTCCCTCTATTCCAGTACTCTTGCCTGGAAAATCCCATGGATGGAGGAGCCTGATAGGCTGCAGTCCATGGGGTCGCTAAGGGTCGGACACGACTGAGTGACTTTACTTTCACTTTTACACATTGGAGAAGGAAATTGTAACCCACTCCAGTGTTCTTGCCTGGAGAATCCCAGGGATGGGGGAGCTTGGTGGGCTTCCGTCTATGGGGTCACACAGAGTCAGACACGACTGAAGTGACTTAGCAGCAGCAGCAGCAGCATGGATTGGAAAGATAGCTTCCTTAACCTTCACCACTTTGAGCAATTAAGTTGCAATTCTTGATTTCTTCACTACCAGTGGCAGGAAAACACTTAAAACTATAAAACATAATCCCAAATGAAAGATCCGTGATATCTGGCTATGATTATGATCACGCCATGCATCCTGTAGCAATGAGCTATGGGTGTTAGGTATCTGGTTTCTAGCAGTCAGACTCATGTTTACATTAATGCACAGAAAAAAAGAATAGAAATAAAATATAATTTTCCTGATGAAATATCAAAGCTATAAAGACATCTCATTTCTTACTTTTTTTTAAAGTCACAAATCTTAAATGGTCTCAAAATCAATAACTGTAAGTAACTTTTTCAAAGTTAAAGAACTATGATGGCAGGTAAGAGAATTTTTTCTAATTTCTATTCAATATTTGTCATCTTGTTTTATATCTGCCAGAATTTTTAAGCAAAGGATCACCTACATTTATTTAATTTTGAACTTTTCTAGTCTTCCCTTAGCCATCTTTTAACTTTATCTAATATTGCATTGTATGTGCTTCCTACTTAAAAGAATCCTATTTACTCAGGTTGGCGCTATTATACCTCCGAGAAAAAGGTTCACTTTTCATTCTGATCTTAATCTACTGCCACAGTAAAATCAATAAGCATATTAAGGAATGTTGACTTCTCTGCTTCTGACAGATAATTCACCTAAAACTTTCCAAATCTGAAAACTGACCAGTGGAGTTTGGCAAATAATATTGTAAATGAAACAAATGTGAGAAAATTCCACACTAGTCATTCTTAGGTTTTGAAATATTTGTACATATTCCATGTGTCTGTGTGCTTGTGTCTGCCATGTGATATTTACTACCTTACTATTTACTATGACATAATTCAGAGTTTATGTCTTCCTAGTTAGTGTAAGAAAATAAACCTAAAAACCCACTTACACTCTAAGGAATATTTTAACTAAAAGCTTTTCTAAAGAACATTAATAGTGGAAGGAAGCCATGAACAAAATGAAAGGACAACCCACAGAATGGGAGAAAATATTTAAAAACAATGTGACTGACAAGTGATTAATCTCCAAAATATACAAACAGCTCACATAGCTCAGTATAAGAAAAAAGAAACAAGCCAATAAAAAATGGGCAGAAGATCTAATTAGACATTTCTCCATAGAAGACATGCAGATGGCCAAAAATCATATGCAAAGAAGCTCAACATCACCAAGTATTAGAGAAATGAAAGTCAAACCACAATAAGGTATCACCTCACACCGGTCAGAATGATCATCTCAGAATGATCGTCATTAAAAAGGCTACAGACAATGTATGCTGAAGAGGATGTGGAGAGAAGGGAACACTCTTACACTGTTGGGGGGAATGTAAATCGTTAAAGTCACTATGGAGAACAGTATGGAGTTGGTTAAAAAACTAAAAACAGAGCTATCACATGATTCAATAATCCTACTCCTGGGGCTATATCCAGATAAAACCATATCTTGAAACATGCACCCTAATGTTCACTGCAGAACTATTAACAATAGCTAAGACACGGAGGCAACCTAAATTTCCATCAACAGATGAATGGGTAAAGAATATATGGTATATGTATACACACACACATAAGTAAATACATAAAATGTAATATTACTCAGCCATAGAAAAGATTGAAATAATAATGCCTTTTCCAGCAACATGGTTGGACCTAGATATTATCATACTGAGTAGTCAGACAGAAAGACAAATATTATATGATATCCCTTACATCAATATGTGAAATCTAAAAAAATAAGATACAAATGAACTTATATACAAAACAGAGGCAGACTCCCAGATATAGAAAACATGCCTGTGGTTACCAAAGAGGGAAGATGAGGTGGTAAATTAGGAATTTGAAATTAATATTTATACACTGTTCCATATAAAACAGATAACCAACAGTGACCTATTGTAAAACACAGGGAACTCTACTCAATATTCTGTAATAATGCACATGGGGAAAGAATCTGATAATGAATGAATATATGTATATGAACAGAGTTGGCTGTATACCTGAAACTAACCCAACACTGTAAATCTACATATTCCAATATAAAATAAAAATATCAAAGAGTGAAATAGGAAGCAACCACCTTGAATTTAGCAGTTGGCAGTATCAAAAATGTGGAAACATTAGCTTTAATTTGTGTAAGATGATACAGCGCTGTTGTCTGACCTGGAATCTCTAATCCATTTTCTCTGTAGTGAGGGTGAATCCAGCCACAGTGACTGGTTTGATCCTTTCTCGATCAGTTCTCGTCACTGAACACTTCACTGGAGCCATTGTGTGGACAACATTAGGGACACCAAGAGATGCGATCTCTCTTTAGGGGATAGAGAGAGCTGTGACAATGCAAAAATATATGAAAGATGTCTCTAAATACATAAAGGAGAGTCTCTCTCCAAATAGCTTTTTCGACCTTCCCAGTCAGTTAGTCAGTTCAGTTGCTCAGTCGTGTCTGACTCTTTGTGACCCCATGAATCACAGCCTCCCTGTCCATCACCAACTCCAGAAATCCAGATAATTCCACAAGTGGCAGCATTTTTCAGTGAAGTGATGAACTCTTTGAAGACAAGCACCATACCAGTCTGGAGCAGTCTTCAGTTTCTGCTCACTGCCTCCCTTTGCATGACGCTTCTGAAGCAGAAGGTTTAGACAACTGAGATTTACTAAACCTGTTAGAAGAGTCCTATGTGCATCTTGCTTCCAATAACTCAGAGACAAGGTGTCCAAACACATGAAAAAAAAAAAAAAACAAACTACAAATTCTATGACCATGAGAAAAAATAGGGGAAAGTCATAGAGGGGAGAGATTGTGGGAAATGGAGAGCTTAATAATGGATAAAGAAACAGAAAGACTGAGAAAAAGAGAAATAGAAGAGGGAGAAAAAGAGAGAGGACGAGGAGAGTAACTCAAACAGTTTCTTAAAAAGACAATAACTTTTATCTTGGGAGGTTTAATATTTTGTAAATTAAGGATCCTTTCAAGTTCCCCATGTTATAAACAGAAATTAACTCACTTACCCTCCAAACCTCACATGATCCTGGAAACACTGAAAAGTTATAAATGAAACAAGAACTGTAAAACAAGATACTCAGGCATTTACAAGCCTGATCATTCTTTCAACCACCAAATCATGACTCCATCAAAGCTGACAAACTGTCACGCTTCCTATGTGACCGGTGGGTTCTCACAGCCATTTAAAAAACAACCTAGGGTGTCTAGAGCCTGACAATGGACACATCCAGGGTTATTTTGAATTCACTGCTCTCTGAGTGTTGCACATTTGACCTCTACTGACTATTTAAAAGTGGGAGTTTGAGTGCAAAATTATAGGAATGGATGGCACTTTCAAAAAGGCAATTTCAAATCTTAACAAACTACCAGAGCACCAGCCTATTTTGAGACAGAAATCACTGAGTCCATCATTAGTTAAGTTCAGGTAAGGGTAGAGGCAATCTGAGCCACCTGAGTAACCTTCCCCAATAGCACATCTTCATAACCAGCCAGCATATTTCCAGTCTCACTTTCCTTGGCTCCCAGGCTGTCCTGAGCTTGTTCACTTTGCAACAAAGAGATTTTGTTTTTCTATTCTTTCGTTCCCTGACACTGCACAGAACAAATTATAATTAGGAAACCACCTGAAGGGAAGGTGACAATTCAGTTGTCAGTTGTCCTGAATAAACCCCACTTCTATCCATACAAGCAAGGCAAGTCTCTCACCTTCAAAACAGATACAGTGCGGATGCTGTCGTTAGCTGGTTCACTGCCCTGAGAAGGAAGCAGTCACAAAGATGACAGCAAGTACAACAACGGAAAATCAGAACAAAGAGAGGACTCCCTCACTTTAAGTATTTTTACTGCCAGTCTGACTCTAATATGGTATGGAGTGATGTGAAAACCACTGCACCAAGTGTCCCTTGTAAGGCTAACTCAGAGCTGTCATGTCAGCATGCTGGACACAGAAATGAGAGCTACTGTTCAAAAGACAGAAAACAGACAAACAGGTAGCTTGTGGTGGGTGGGAACACTTTACAGCTCAGCTGCACTATGAGATTTTAGTTCAAAATGGATTAAGGAGATGTTATAGCTTTCTCATCTTTAGTCATTTGGATACAGGCCTTAAAAATCTGTTAGCCTATGACATTTTTTAAAATCTCAGATTATTTTAGCCCACAATGGGCAGTCTTTGTTCTACGCATGCTCTATGAAAAGCCCAGAGAGTGAAGTACATATGTGAGGATTAGGATGAGACAAAAATAAAGGAAATACTGTAAGTAAAACAAATAATATACATTTTAGGCCAGGATAGTATGTCTCATATACAAAAGGCAGCACTAGGTTAGCCTGTGCGACTGTATCATGGGTGTATTTAATTATTATATTAAATAGTCTCTTTCTTAGATCCGTTTTCTTTCTAAAAGTTGTTCCTTTTGAGAAGAAACAGCCCTGGATTGAAGTCAGTCTATGAACAAATGTCTGAACCACCTGTCTGTTATTAAAAGCATAGTTGGTATAATCCAAGAAACTGAAAACAAGCTAAATTTTGCTCCTAGTAATACCTATCCTGAAAAAAAAATGAGCTTTTTATTATTAGATAATTTAACCAAAATTATTCTGGGCTAGCCATGTTCCAGATCTTATCTCTAATATACCTCCCCTTCCAAGTCTTAATTTTCCCTCATTTCTGGATTCTCTAGGGCTCTCCTTTAAAAATATTAATAAAAGGGCCTGCATTATCACATTTCTTCAAATCTAAGCATTTTATACTTTACCTGTAACCTTCCTGAAGTCAGGGTGTTTCTTCAATCACAATGTTGTCAAAATCAAGGTGTACACTTACAGGTCAGAGGTATAACTTCTGATTTAATAATGCGTTCTATTTCAAACATACTGTTAAACGCTGTAAAAAACAACCATATTCTTGGCAGCTCCATCACAGGTAATTACGTATTATACTACAGGGTAAGCAGTAGCAGATTAGGGGTGAGGAGAAAGGGGAGAAATACACTCAAAAGTGCTAAGATTAGAACAGACAATAGGTCAAGACAAGGGTGGACATGAAGACATAGGAATGGGTCCAGGCAGGAATACACTAAAAACAGAAGTAGAGCGAAACGGAGACACCCAAACTCACAGACAGTAGGGCAGGACAGGGAACTGATCTACAGGAATTGATGGCTGGATCAAAGACCCAGCAGACAAGACCCAAGCGGCCAAGACTTTTCTCCCCCATGAGGCAGAGGCATTGACATTGTTCTTTTAAAGAGAAAGACAGGCCCAGGAAACACTGAGATCCAAGGGTGATGACTGCATTATTAAGGAGCCTCCATTAGAGGGGCCAGTGAGGGAATCACAGGGATAATCCCCGAGGTAGTGTATTTCAGAACAACGAGGCATCCCACTTGCTTAACAAGGGTGCACAATGGACAATCAGGTATGGTTCCTGATTGTCACTGTTTAAACACATCAATTTCCCCAACTCCTTTTTTTCCCAAGTCATTGGTCATCCTCATCTAAGCAGGCAAAACAATAGAAGAACGCACTCACAAATTTTTGGCAAACCTTCCTTTGCTGATAAAGATAAGCGAATCTGAATAGAGGAGGAGAAAGAAAGAGGGAAAAAGAATACACGATGGGCAAATTATGTGTGTGAATCGTGTTTTCAACACTGACACATTCAAAGATGAGCTGTTTCTTATTACAGTGATTCCAATTTACCAATTTCACTTTGAGCAAGGGTGCATAATTTCCATATGTTTCTCAACAGGGAAAATGGAACCCTTTCAAAAATTCCCAGGGCTGCCTTTTTATGGCTACTGGGTTGTTCCTACTGCTGACATTCAAGGTTAAACAGATGCCCCTCCTCACAATAACACCCTTGCTAAGAGCTTATTAGTTGCTTTTGCTCTTTGATTTACCTGAGACTTAAAAGCTAACTATTATTTTTGAAAAGTAATTTGTATCTAATGGCAGGAATCTATCCTGACAGATGTTTGCTAAATAACATGTGCTAGATGCAGAAAACATTCTCTTACTATAAGCTTCAATAATTTAAAATGTTAGCAGTGAAATATCTTTTGCTCATAAGTATTTTCAAAGTAGAATAAAAGTTAGATAATTACTGTATAGGTAAGTCAGCCACAGTTTTCAAAGCATTTTTACCACCATTTTCTGCAAAAGTCATCTTGGTGAAATATGTAGTTTTACCAAATTATTTTGCACAGTTTAAAGAGCTAATCATACTAATCACATATAACAATATTTTGATTAATTCTTAATATGTGTCCTAGTCATTTTGTCCTTTGGAGAAAGGGTTTCTAATCCGTTTTGACAGCTTACCAGTTTATTATACACAGGATTCAGTGAATTTTAAATAATTACTTTGTACAATGCACACATTTTGTTCTTTATGGTTTATTACTTCTTTAGACAGGATTCCCTTGTGTGAGTCAGTAAAGAATCTGCCTGCAATGCAGGTAAAGCAGTCTTTAGGATAAAGAACTTTATATTTTGGGAAAAGGTAGTAAATATAAGATTGTCCTGCCTACTAAGATGTCTGCAGATGGACTGCTAAACCTCACCTTCCCAAGCAGGACACCCACAGCTATCCGTGCCACATTTCTGCCCAAGCTTGGGTTTGGTCACCACGTGTTGCTATCATTTTCAGCATTATCCATAAATTCCATCTCCCTCACTGGTCTTTACATTCTAGTAGTTTCATGTGCCCTTATATCTACAGATGTTCGGTGGATGCTCAGTTGCTCTATGAGGATCCTTTCACTGGGATGGAGTGGGAGACAGAAAAGAATCAGACGTAGGAGGCAGTGGGGCTCATCAGAGCCTGATTGTCGGGGTATCTGGGAAAGAGAATCCACACCTGAATATTTTCAACAGACTGAATTTTTTTTATTCCCCCCTCCCCATATGTTGAAATCCTAACCATCAGAGTTTGAGGAGTTTGGGCCTTTGAGAGTAACTAGGTCATGAGAGAAGAGCCCTCATGAGTGGGATTAGTAATTTAAGAGAGAGACCCAGGAAGATTCCCTGTTCCATCAGCCATGTGGTGACACACTGAGAAAATGGCCATCTGTGAGCCAGGAAGTGAGCCCTCCCCACACACCAAACCTGCCAGCACCTCCTTCCTGAACTTAGCCTCCAAAACCGTGAGAGATAGATTTGTTTTTTGTAAGTTACCTAGTCTATGGTCTGGAGAAGGAAATGACAACCCACTCCAGTGATCTTGCATGGAAAGCCCCATGGACAGAGGGGCCTGGCTGTCTACAGTCCATGGGGTCGCAAACAGTCAGACACAACTGAGCAACAGACACACACCTAGTCTATGGTTTTCTGTTACAGCAGCCTGAACTAAGATGACACTTAAATACACCAGAATGGGGCATAGATTTAAGAAAGAGTGCATCATAAAAACTTTAAGAAGGTATTTACACATTCATCAACAAATCTACACTGTAACAGGCAAAACAACATAAACATCATTCTTTAAAATGGATAACTGGGTAGATGGGAAATGACAAAAGCAAGCTAAACTAAAACTAGAGCAAAATCCAAATGGTCTGGCTTTCTATAAGTGGCAGCTGGGGCTAATGGCTATTTAGTCACTCCCTTTTAATGTAATTTCTCATAAAATACCTTGAGTTTGGGGGTCAAGTCCAAAAGAATATGGCTTTCTACACGTGGCAGCTGGGGCTAATGGCCATTTAGTCACTAGTATTTATAAGATACCTTGAGTTTGGGGGTCAAGTCCAAACGAATATCACTGGTAGTAGTGGAAGGACCTTATGATGCTATTTTCACCTAGGGTTCACTCAGTAAATCCTGATTGAGCTCTGTATGAGCAGGAACCCTGCTAGAACTGGGAGCATGTAACATCTAAGGAGATTAATATGTGGATTTGGAGAGAGAAGGGGAAGAAAAAGTCACAATAATGGAACATGACGAGTGCTGAAATCTAGTAAAGTACAGGATGTTAATAGGGCAAGATGGAGGGCAATAAGCTTTGATGGAGCTCAGTGATGATTTAAGATTCTCTGCTGCTTGAGTTTTATCATTCCAACTGTCCTAAGAAAAGTTAGGGGTAACCTTACTGAGGGTTAAGTACAAAACTGGCTCCAGGCACGTAGAATATTATATGGGTTTTAAAGCTATTGGTCAAATGAATACTTTTGATCCAAGAAACTAATGGATTTGCGGTTTTGGTTGGTATTAGAAATGGCAAAAAAATCTTTGATCCACACATGTGGTTCAAAATTTTGGCATCTTTAATGTGAAATATATATATATACACACATTTGTTGACACAGATATATGGAACAACATATATATATATATATATATATATATATACACCACTATAAATATACATATATTGCATATTACATTTACAATACTTGCAATACATCTAAATACATGCAGTAGAATCAAGGCATAATCTTATAAAATTATCTACTAAAGTCAACTACTACACAACCTTATCATATTCCCACAAAACTATCACTGTCTGATAGAAAATGTTTAGTACCTAAGGGTATTAGGCACTTCTATAGCAAGAGCAGTATGCTGTGTAATTCTTTGAGAAACATTAAATTAATATTCATGATAATGATGACAGAGCATGAGCATTAAAAATCTTCCCAGATTTTCACTACTTAAACATGTTAGCTATACTAAGGCAAACTTTGACAACTACCTACCGTTCAAGTGTGAATTTGGGAGGCTGAGATCCTAGACATGCAGAACTCTAGTCTCCCATAAAAAATTTCAATTTTTCCACACTTGACCCAGAGTTTTTTGTTTTTTCCTCATGATACGCTTTCTGGTATATGAATATCATGATATAATATATCAGGATTTTCCAGCCTTTTTTGTTTGGTTACCCCTTTCTTCTTAGTTCTGTCCACCAGAGACAAAAATCTCAAAGGTCTTCAGCACTGTTAAATATTACTGGAGACTTTTTATGTTTGTTTATGTTATTTCTCAGTCTCTTGGGATTTATTTGCAAGAAAGACTGTGGAGAAAACAAAAATGTCATCACTTGTTACCTTAATGAGAGATTGTCCTCTCTAGAACTCTTACAAGGAAAAACCACATTAAATCAAAACAAAACAAATGTCATGTAAACACATTTTACAATGGTAGGAAATGAGCTATGTAAATCAGAGCTCCCATCATAGTGAAAGGGGAGCTGAAGTCATCTTCTAATATAGGAATCCAATTTTGCTCTACTTGGAATAAATCTAATCTGAATTCATCTACAAAATAATGAAACTTTTCCTGATTCAAAGTAGAAAAGTGGAAAAGCTGACAGGAACAATTAGACTAATCATTTAATACCCAGGATTTGGTGTAATGTGAATGATCCCACGGAAATATCCATTCCCAGATTACAGATGTTAAAGCGTCTTTCAAATGATCCACCTAGAGTATTCACTGTGTATCCCAAATATCTAATAATGGTTAAAACAGCAAAGTAAATTTGAGAGTCAACTGTTTTTCTCCTGTCCAAGCACCTTTCCGGACTTCTAAGATGCAGGCCCTGCAAGCCTAATGGTGTCTGTGACATCTCAGGAAGGCACAAAGGGCTGCAAGAACAGCTTCTTCTTACCTAGCAGGTGTACAAGTTTAAAGAAGAGGTTCAGTAAAATCATCATACAATGTTTTTCAAGGGTCCAATTTTGAAAAGTTCTAGGGAGGCAAAAAGAAATGATGGACCAAATCTATCCCTAAAAATGTGAAGGTATCATATGGGAAAATGATAATAGAGAATTTTAAAGAAAATGGGGGAGCATGTTATGCAGAAGTCTATATGGCATTGGGACACTAGAATGATATAACTGGTCATAAACATGCAATAGCACACACATACACACGGTTTCTAATATGGGAATAAACAACAGAGAATGCTGGGAATTGAACTCTTTTTTTTTTTTTTTAATTTAACAAAACTCTGTAGGAAAGATGTTGCTAGATCTTAAAGCCAAGAAACTGGAAAACTCCCAGTGATTTAAAAGAGGAGAAAGAGAGATTAATTATTGCTTTAAGGCAGGCCAAGATATGATTATATATGTTACACTTCTAAGTTGTAAGTGTAACCTCCCATGTAGTATGCCACGCAGATGTACAAAGATTTGGGAAGGTGAGCATGTTGATGTTCTTATGATTAAAAAGAAAGAAAGAAAGAAAAAGCCTTCTGGTTCTCAGTGTTTTAGGATCTAAAAAGCCAAAGAGTATCTTTGGCAAGTTTCCAAAGTGGTAGCTCATCATATGCAGGTACAGTGTCACGAAAACCACACAGAAAGACGGCATTTTTATCTCATCATTAGAAAGGAGGAATCCGTTTTTTTTTTCTTCATCCTCTTGTTAATTTTTTCTTTTTTATAGGATTTAGAAGGAATGAGCTGGTCCAATACCCAAATCAACCACATATAATGCCATTTGATAATAAATCAAAAGAAAACAAGTGTTTCCTACAATTTTTTTATGTGACACAGCAAAAGGAAAGACTAGATTAAATCATATTCCTTATCTCAAAAGGGTTTACTATACTGATAAAAGTTCTTAGCTTTTACGGAAAATTCTATATTTGTAAAGTATTTTTCCTTTGATGGAAATTTCTGTTTTTTGGAATGTGCGATTATTAAGTTTCTTTCCTATACATACAAGGCCCTGGGCCTTCTGAAATCTAACAGAAGATAAATCAAAATGATCCTACAGGTATGTCGATGGCAAGAAACAGGGTTTTAGCTTTAGTAAGTAAAAGAAGAAGGAGGAAACAACTTAATCCTGGGTGGTTTCTATGAGCCAAGTGTTTGGAGAAACCTCATTCACTCTTGAGTGCAAACATGTGAGTGGTCGCTGATGTTCCAGTTTATACTGACATCACTGAGGCCTGTAGTGACCAAGGATTTGCCCAACTTCACACAGTGGTAAGGGTGGAATTGGGGATTTTAAACTAGATTTTCTTAAATGAACTATCACATTCTTTCTTCCTTGAACTGTGGAGTGACCGAGGAACTGAGTGGGGGAAATAAGGGCAGTGGAGGGGCAATGCACTCAAGTCCAAGTCTTCTGACACCTGGGAGGATATAGCTTCAGGATATGACTTAAGGCACCCTGATGAAGGAATCAGATGCCACCCTCCACTGAGATCAGGTTCTACAAAGGAAGGGTCCACACAGCATCGTAGATACAAGTGGTCCCTGTGTGCTTCCAAAGAAAAGAACAGAAGGTGAAATGCTAGGTTCAGAATTTTACTGAAACCAAAGGCCTTTTGGAGCAAGAACTGCATTGTTATTTCCTCTTTTCAGACACTGTTAGAAGAGGAGGAGAAGATAAAAAGATCAGGTATTTTGATCTGGACTTATTTTTCCACCCTGAATCCCACGATGATGGAGATCCCAGGGGAAACAACACAGCACTGAGGTGGACACTGTGATTCTTTTCCCTGCAGTGATCTCCTGGTGGTGATCCTCTGCTTCCTCAAGTGGACTGAAAGCGCCTTTAAGACAGGGACTGACTTTTCTCTGTATCCCCAAAGGTGATCAGGTTGCCTGTGCTGAAAGGTGTTGTCATCTCCACTGCTATCCCATCTCCTTTTAATTCCTTCTTATACTTTCAACTTACCATGCAAAATCACATTGCCAAAGCCAAAGCTTTACTATCCAACTTGGGTTCAAGCCCTAAACTTAACATATTAACTGATAAAATATTGAGGACTTCCCTGGCTCAGCGGTAAAGTGTCCACCTGCGAATGCAGGAGACGTGGGTTCAATCCCCAGGTAGGGAAGATCCCCTGGAGAAGGAAACAGCAACTCACTCCAGTATTCTTGCTGGGGAAATACCTATGGACAGAGAATTCTGGTGGGCTACAGTTCACGGGGTCACAAACACTTAGACATGACTCAGTGACTAACGAATTGCTGGGTACGGCAAATAACCCATTTCCACAATCACAAGTCATTGAAATATTGAGTAGTTTAGAAGGGCCCATTTACTTTCCAATTGCTTTTTCAAAAGGCATCCAAATTATGAGTACTGTGTTGTGTTGATGAAATTGTTTTACATCAAAATGAAAATTAATGAGTTATCAAGTAAAAAAGTCGCTCAGTTGTGTGTGACTCTTTGCGACCCCGTGGACTAGGGACTGCTCTGTCCATGGAATTCTCCAGGCCAGAATACTGGAGTGGGTATCTGTTCCCTTCTCCAGGGGATCTTCCCAACCCAAAGATAGAACCCAGGTCTCCCGCATTGGCATTGGCAATTCTTTGCCAACAACTGACATTATATAAAAAGCAGCATCAAATTAGAGGATCATCCGAAGAAAGGAGGTTTAGATTTTCCTCCCAAAGACCAACATCTGTACAGTAACTGTGATATAGAATTATTTTTTCTTGGTACCACTTCAAATCATTGCTTTTCTATTTTATCCAGAAGCTACTGCATTCTCGTAAGGGCAGAGTAATCATATGAGTTCAGTTTAGTCTCATCCTCTGTTGTCCGCTTCTCCTCCTTCCTTCAATCTTTCCCAGCACCAGGGTCTTTTCCAATGAGTCAGTTCTTCACATTAGGTGGCCAAAGTACTGGAGTTTCAGCTTCAGCATCAGTCCATCCAATGACTATTCAGAATTGATTTCCTTTAGGATGGACTGATTGGATCTCCTTGCAGTCCAAGGGACTCTCAAGAGTCTTCTCCAACACCACACTTCAAAAGCATCAATCCTTTGGCACTCAGCTTTCTTTATAACTCTCATGTCCATACATGACTACTGGAAAAATCATGGCTTTGACTATTCAGACTTTTGTCAGCAAAGTAATGTCTTTGCTTTTTAATAGGCTGTCTAGGTTGGTCATAGCTTTTCTTCCAAGGAGCAAGAGTCTTCTAATTTCATGGCTGCAGTCAAAATCTGTAGTGATTTTAGAGCCCAAGAAAATAAAGTCTCTCACTATTTCCATTGTTTACCCATCTATTTGCCATGAAGTAATGGAACCCAATGCCATGAGCTTAGTTTTCTGAATGCTGAGTTTTAAGCCAACTTTTTCACTCTCCTCTTTCACTTTCTTCTTTATTTCTTCACTTTCTGCCATAAGGGTGGTGTCATCTGCGTAGCTGAGGTATTGATAGTTCTCCCAGCAGTCTTGATTCCAGCCTGTGCTTCATCCAGCCAGCATTTCTCATGATGTACCCTGCATATAAGTTAAATAAGCAGCATGACAACATAAAGCCTTTATGTACACCTTTCCCGATTTGGAGCCAATCTGTTGTTCCATGTCTAGTTCTAACTATTGCTTCTTGACCTGCATACAGATTTCTCAGGAGATGGGTAAGGTGGTCTGCTATTCCCATGTCTTGAAGAATTTTCCACAGTTTGTTGTGATCCACACAGTCAGAGGCTTTGGCATAGTCAATAAAGCAGAAATAGATGTTTTTCTGGAACTTTCTTGTTTTTGATGATCCAACAGATGTTGGCAATTTGATCTCTGGTTCCTCTGCCTTTTCTAAATCCAGCTTAAACACATGGAAGTTCATGGTTCACACACTGTTGAAGCCTGACTTGGAGAATTTTGAGCATTACTTTACTAGTGTGTGGGAAGAGTTAATTGTGTGGTAGTTTGAGCATTCTTTGGCATTGCTCTTCTTTGGGACTGGAATGAAAACTGACCTTTTCCAGTCCTGTGGCCAATGCTGAGTTTTCCACATTTGCTGGCATATTGAGTGCAGCACTTTCACAGCATCATCTTTTAGGATTTGAAATGTCACTTATTTGCAAATACTAGGTACTTCACTCTTAAAGGTATGAATAGAGATACACAGTGAGAGATGGTGAGGGGCAGGGCTAAGTTTCAGAGCCAGATCACTCTATGCAAAGTTGTGGTTTTCTACTTATTAGCTGTGTTTTCTGCACCCCAGTTTCCTCATCTGCATAAGGGCCACGATGACAGGCTGTATATATTCAAGGAAGTAAATATAAGTCGACTATCTAATGGCGCCTAACAAACAATAAAGCCTTGGATCAATGCCAGTTGCACCTCAGTTATTACTACAATTTGGGATTTTAAGCTGAAGGTAAAACGGACTGCCCCTCAAGTAAACTATCTATTCTAAATGGGAGGAATTCTTTTTGCCACCACTCTGTTCAGACTGTCCAAGTATCTGCATCAAACACAAGAAGCATGCACCTGTGGGATATACTGATAAGAAGTCTAGCAAAGAATCCTCACAACTCTTAAGACCTTAAAATCCTTACTTCCACAGTTGTAGTTGTATTGCCAAGAGCCCTGCATAATAGACCTCTGGAGTGGCCATGATCAGACACTTAAAAGACAATGTATAAACAACATAATTTCTTGGTCTTTTTTGTGCTCAAAGTCATTCCAGGTTATTAATTTACAAGACTTAGATGTTTCTAGGCGGTTGAAAGACTCATTTCAATCCTGGCAATACACATTACTGATTCAAGTTTTCTCTTATCAACCTTTCCATTTGTTTAGAATTATCAGGAATGTTTCTAGAATAAGGCAGATGCATTGCATTCCATTTTGGTCACTCTCTTGAGTAGTCAGAGCCCAGACATCATTTCACTAGGTGATCTAAATGACACTGTTACAATGACCTGTCCTGACCAACTTTCCATAACAGTCTCCAAGAAAGACCAACATTTGTAACAGAGTAGCCTTTCTGAAGGAGAAGGCAATGGCACCCCACTCCAGTACTCTTGCCTGGAAAATCACATGGACAGAGGAGCCTGGTAGGCTGCAGTCCATGGGATCGCTAACAGTTGGACACGACTGAGTGCTTTCACTTTCACTTTTCACTTTCATGCATTGGAGAAGGAAATGGCAACCCACTCCAGTGTTCTTGCCTGGAGAATCCCAGGGATGGCAGAGCCTGGTGGGCTGCCGTCTATGGGGTCACACAGAGTCGGACACGACTGAAGTGACTTAGCAACAGCAGCAGCAGCAGCCCTTCTGAAGAACTGGTGCTTTTGAACTGTGGTGCTGGAAAAGACTCGAGTTCCTTGGATATCAAGATCGAACCAGTCAATCCTAAAGGAAATCAATTCTGAATATTCATTGGAAGGACTGATACTGAAGCTGAAGCTCCAATAATTTTACCACCTGATGCAAAGAGCCGACTCAGAAAAGACTCTGATGCTAGCAAAGACTAAAAGCAGGAGGAGAAGGCAACTACAGAGGATGAAATGGTTGGATGGCATCACTGATTGTTAGGGAGAGTAAATAAATATTCTTGTTTAGGCTTCAGAGACAAAGCAGAGCAGGCCTCTGACCTTGCTCCTAACCTGCCTGGACACTGCCCTGACAGGGAGTGATTGTGAGTGACTGCCTGCTGTGAGTGCAAGACTTGCAGCACCACAGATATGATGGGGGAGGAATCCAGTGATTGTTTGGCTCCTGGGGGGGGCCTGGGCAACCCAATCCTTATGGCAGAAAGCCAAGAACTAAAGAGCCTCTTGATGAAAGTGAAAGAGGAGAGTGAAAAAGCTGGCTTAAAGCTCAACATTCAGAAAACTAAGATCATGACATCCTGTCCCATCACTTCATGGCAAACAGATGGGGAAACAATGGAAACAGTGAGAGACCTTATTTTCTTGGGCTCTAAAATCACTGCAGATTTTGATTGCAGCCGTGAAATTAGAAGATGCCTGTGCCTTGGAATAAAAGCTACAAACTACCTAGATAGCATATTGAAAAATAGAGATATTACTTTGCCAACAAAGGTCCCTATAGTCAAAAGTATTGCTTTTTCAATAGTCATGTATGGATATGAGAGTTGGATCATAACAAAGGCTGATGCTTTTGAACTGTGGTGTTGGAGAAGACTCTTGAGAGTCCCTTGGACTGCAAGGAGATCAAACCAGTGAATTTTAAAGGAAATCAATCCTGAATATTCACTGGAAGGACTGATGCTAAAGCTGAAGCTCCAGTACTTTGCCACCTGATGCAAAGAAATGACTCATTGAAAAAGACCTTGATGCTGGGAAAGATTGAAGGCAGGAGGAGAAGGGGACGACAGAAGATGAGATGGTTGGATCACAGACTTGATGGACATGAGTTTGAACAAGCTCCGGGAGTCGGTGGTGGACAGGGAAGCCTGGTGTACTGCAGCCCATGCAGTCGCATAAAGTGAGACACAACTGAATGACTGAACTGAAGTTTTACAAGACGAAACAAGCAGCATCAACAGGAAACAAGGCTTGCAACTTGGTCACAGACTGATGATTGTATCAGTCTGTGTCTGTCCTGGGATTATAGGTGGGAACCCTGAACTGCAATGCTTGAAGTCTTATCCATGAAACAGATGTGCTGACTGGGACCCTTTCCCAATTGGGACTCTAGATGTGCTGTGACACAGGACTTCCCAGCACGGATTAAGTCTGGATGTTGGCCAAAACCCAATTTGGTGATGTATTCTCTGTTCTATTTCTATTTTCTTTAATTATCTGATAAATATTTGTATTATTTGTTTGTATGTAATGAGTGGCTTATTTTGTTAACAAATACTTTGAGCCTGAAACAAAAGTGAAAACTTTCAGCAAAACATTGATTCAGTGGACATGAGTCTGAGTAAACCCTGGAAGATTGTGAAGGACAGGGAAGCCTGGAGTGCTGCAATCCATGGGGTTGCAAAGAGCTGGACATGACTAAGCGAATGAACATAAACAGGTTGGAAAACAGATATAAGCTTATCATCCATGGGCCTTTTATAGATCCTAACCTGAGAAAAGGACTCTAGGAAATATTCCTTAGCATCCATCTATCAGCTCACAGTTGGCACAAGGCACAAAAATGCCTAAAATTTGATGACGGTAAGTTTCTGCTCAGAGCTACACCGGAGTAAAGGGACTTGCAGAGCTACACCGGAGTAAAGGGACTTGAGAGAGATGCTGACATGTACTGAGCAACTAGAATATTTCAGGCACTGACTCAGTCATTTGGCACACGCTGTCATAAACATTCTTTATGAAACTTCAGCAAGTCTGTCAATGTGAGTTTCATGGATATGGAAATCACAGAGTAGAAAAATTAAGCAATTTGCACAGGGATGTGGAGCAAGAAGCTGAAGTAGACTATGAACCAAGACTGTCCAATCCTCCCCAAGTCCATGAATCCTAAAATCTGACACAAGTTTTGTCATCTGAAAGAAGTTCAAGAGATTCTGGGCCACATCCTAGCGATGTGACTTTGGATCAACAACACAGACCCTCTGCGACTTGGGATCACATTTGTGGGAGGTAAGATAACAAAGAAGATTCAAGCTACGTGCTGTCTCTCAGCACCTGGCACACAGCCAGTGCTCATCAAGTGGTGGCTTTCACAACGTCATCCATTCTCCTTCTCATGAACAGCCAATTACAGGGAGACATGGGGAGATGGGCTTGCCATTACCAGGAGAGGGTGAAACATGAGCTGGGGGTAATGATGCTCACCAGCTGGGCCTGAGACCAGAAATGGTCACATCACCCTCAGACAGGCACTGGAAACTGATGAAACTTGGTTCAGGCCCGATTCTGACTTTTTCCCCAGACTCTCAGCCTTCTACTCACAACTGATTAATTAGTGATATACTCACATCTTCCCCAAAGTGCAGAGTTTTTGGGCATGCCAAGGACACAAGTTCTGGGGTGATTCCAGCAGAACCAGGTAAATTTGGGGGGGGGAGTGGTTATCAGTTAGCCCTTTTTGTTTACACCAAGACAGATTAATTAACTTGGTTGATACTATTTCTGGCTTTATTAAAAAAGAAATCCTTTTCTCTTGCAGAAGGAGACTGCATTTTCTAGGCGTGCACCTTTATTTTAGCCATATGAATTAATTTATACAAAATAAATTTGTCAGTTTTATTTATACACAATTATACAGATATAAACTTTATGTTATATATATATAAACTTTATTCTTCTGGGTTTTAGAAAAAGTTCCTGAGTTTATCAGGGAGCCATCAAATGTCAACATATAAACTCAGAGCTTAAGAATTCTGGCCACATATTGGAGAAGAGGTTTTAATAGAATACAGACTTTCTGTCACCATTGTTGTTATTATTATCAGCAAAAAGACTCTGAAGTGAGGTTTGTGAATGAACTAGACATCATCAAAACTAGCTGTGTTCATGTGATGACCTTGTTGCTCACTGAACTCAAAGTTTAATAGTGAGGCAAAGATTTCCAATTCTAGTAGTTATGTGCTACTGTTCACATCTGAACTTCAGTAACCAAAACACTACCAAAAAAAAAAAAAAAATCCTTGAACTCCTAAATGTTTTTCCCAATTTTAAGTTTTATTTCCAGTAAGTTGGATTCTTATAATATTTTCTATGACATAGCTGGTTAGAAAAGATTCTGGTCTCTACTTGTCTAAGAGACAATATTCATAGTTACTAAATTCAAGGCTTTTGAAATAAGACAGATATGGGTTGAAAATCCAAACCCAAAGATATAGTATATCTTTGGGAAGGTACTTAATCTATAGAAGGAGGATAATACGATATCTTATAGAGATGCTATCATTAAAATTAATACATGCAAACCACTTATCAGAATATCTAATGAATACTAAGTACTCAAATGCTAACTGCTATCTTGCCTTTGGGCTTCCCAGGTGGCAAAGTGGTAAAAAACCCACCTGCAAATGCAGGAGACTCAGAGACATGGGTTTGATCCCCGAGCTGGGAAGATCCCCTGGAGGGGAACATGGAGAATTCCACAGACAGAGGAGCCTAGCGGGCTACAGTCCATGGGGTCACACAGAGTCGGACATGGCTGAGTACACACACATCTTCCCTTCAGCCATCATCATGGGACGGCCAACTGTTAACAGCTTGCACAGGATCCTGGTGATGGCTTATGAGTTGGACGGGTGGGAGATTTACTGTAACTCCTCACGTGTAATTCCATCCACTGTAAGATGCACCACTGTCCTTTAATACACCACTAAGAACAGAATCCCCCTCAATGCAGGAGACCTGGGTTCGATCCTTCGGTTGGGAAGATCCCCTGGAGAAGGGAAAGGCTACCCACTCCAGTATTCTTGCCTGGAGAATTCCATGGACAATCCATGGGGTCACAAAGAGTAGGACATGACTGAAAGACTTTCACTTGAATGACAATAATATAAAATGCTACAAATAGGCTATGACACATGTTCTTATCACTTAGAATTGTTTTGCATTTATATGCAGTCTTATTTCACACTCACTGAAACATATTTAACCACATACTTTTTTTTAGTGTATCCCTTAAAGTGTAAAAAAATGAAGTGGTTAAGGTATTTCTAAATGGATAAAAAAGATTTACATATGTAAAATGGAATATTACTCAGTAATAAAAAGAATGAAATAATGCCATTTGCAGTGATTTAGATGAGTCTAGAGATCGTGATACTAAGTGAAGTCAGAGAAAGACAAATATTATATGATATCGCTTACATGTGGAATCTAAAAAAAAGAGTACATGCTGGTGTGCGGGGATGACCCAGAGGGAGGATAAGGGGTGGAGGGAGGTGGGAGGGGGGTTCGGGAGGGGGAACTCATGTACACCCGGGGCGGATTCATGTCAATGTATGGCAAAACCAACCAATATAATATTGTAAAATAATTAGCCTCCAATAAAAATTTTAAAAAAAAGTACAAATGAACTTACGTACAAAATAATAGGGTCACAGATGTAAAAACTTACAGTTACCAAGGGGTAAAGTGGGGAGAGGGAAAAATTGGGAGATTGGAATTGACATATACATTACTATTTATAAAAGAGGTAACTAGTAGGAATCTGCTGTGTAGCACAGGGAACTCAACTCAGTACCCTATAATGACCTGTATGGGAAAAGAATCTAAAGAGGGGTGGATATATGTGTATGTATAACTGATTCAGTTTGCTGTACAACAGAAACACAACATTGTAAATCAACTATACTTCAATAAATATTAATTTAAAACATTCCATCACATGCAAGATCAACTCTTCTCTATCACTTTTCCCCTGGGAACCATCAACATCTGTGCTCTACCATATTCTACCAAATTTTCATTTAAGCTCATTTTGTTTGTGTTGCTGCTAGCTCTCTCCACCCTGACCAAATTCGGTTTTGTCTCTTTCTCCAGTGAATCAGGGCAGGGTGTTCCCAGTGGTTCAGCAGTAAAAGAATCCACCTGCCAACACAGGAGATGCAGGTTCGATCCCTGGATCAGGAAGACCCCTAGAGAAGGGAATGGCTACCCACTCCAGGATTCTTGCCTGGAAAACCCCATGAACAGAGGAGACTGGTGGGCACAATACACAGGGGCACAAAGAAAGTGACTGACACAAGTACACACACAGCCTAGTGAGTCAGAGGCCACCGCAAGTGAGGGAGCTTCTGCTCAAAGTCGATACCATTGCTCCACGTGTTACCGCAGTCCTGCTGAAATGGTCACACCAGCCAATGGTGACTCTGCATTCCTTTCCTCTATATGAGAAGTGGAACCATTTCTCCTGCTTTTGGTGGCACTGTTCAGCACATGGCACCAACATATGTGGCACCAGCCATGCACACAACTCAGCTGAACTGGTGACAGTGAGAGCTCAGCCTGGGTACAAGCACAGGAGGGCAGGCAACAGAGTGACAGTTGCTACCTACCAGGCCAATGGTTAGAACTTAGTAAGCAGCTGTAGCACACATTTCATTGTCAGAGATTTAAAAAAATAAAAAATGTATTTTTTAAAATGATAAAATATGAAATCTCAATTGGCAAACTATTAATAGGGAGCATATCCCCCTCCATAAAAATGACCTCCTGTTATTAATTCATGTACAAACTGCATAAACCTCGCTTCCTCTGAAATCTGCACTTTGCCCCATATAGTAATAACAGCTTCCATAAATCCCCTGCCTTTTGCCCTCCTGCTGACTTAAATTTCAACCTCATCAATGTTAGCCCCTTGCCAAAAATACTGGACAAATTGAGCAACATGCTTTTACAGAAAGTCAGTCTCAGGCTTAACTTTAAAAAGCCCTGAAATGGGGCTTTCTGGAGGACAGATAATCTTTTCTGCTACTTAATCCAAGGTGCTATTTACATACCTGTGCTCACTTTGAAAAAAAAATAAATGGACCTGTGTACCAATCTTAATTTTTCAGCTCAATGAGTTTTTCACATAGTGGAAACCACTATGTAGTTATGATACATGTACTTTTCTGAATACAAATTATAATTTAATTAAAATCTAAAAATAAAAAGGTCTTGAAATGTTCTGAAGAAAAATACAGGGAAAATATGGCAGTAATCAAATATATATTTATTTTTGCTATTTAATAACAAAAGATCTAGTTATAACTATAGTGATTCTTTAAACTGAACCTCTTGCTCATTCAAATCTAAAGTGAGGGGTAAGACCAACTCTCAGCCACTCCTGTTAGAAATGGGTTACTGATACTTTCTTCCATTCTCTCTCTTCTCCCTGTCTTGAATCAATTACCGGGTCTCACTGATTTGATTTCATAAATGCATCTTGACTTGGTCCTTTGACTTTTATCCCTAGTATGAGGCCCTTATAGTTTCCTCCCTGGACCTCTGTAACAAAATAACTTTAGTCTTGTCTACTTTCAAGCCATTGAGTCGCCATGTACCCTGAAGGAATCAATTCAATTGCATGCCAGGCCCTGCTTAACAAACTCCTTTGGGGACCCATCCACGGGGCAGGATCAGCACTGAGCTTGAGAGATAAGAACCTTTATCAGGTCATGGTCAACCTCTGCAACCTCTCAACATCACTCCTTGCCTTGCAGTTTAACCTCAAATAGATGAAGCTCCCCTAATACCAGGCCATTTCTCTATCCTGTGGCTCCACTCCAGCTTCTGCACTGACTTGAAACAGGATTCTTTTCCTCACCCAACTCCTGTCCCCATCCCCTACCCACATCCCTACTTCTCAGGCTCACTGCTTGGACTTCAGCTAGTATCTCAGACATCATCTTCTGGAAGAATCTTTCAAGAACTTTCCTCACCCATGCTGTGCTAAATGTGCCTCATCTGTGTTCACTTTCAGAGTGTGTACACTTCTGTGGATCTTGTTATCATTTGTTGTTTATTTATACTTCCTCCCCTGCTCCACCCCCAGAACAGTCAACAACTATTTCTATACATCTTGTTCACTCTGTCACTCTCAGTCTAGCCTCTGGCACTTAGTAGGTGATCTATTAATGCTTTATGAACTGAAATGAACACCAGAAGATTCACTGAAATGGGAGGCTGCCTCCAGCGAGAATTAAATTGCAATAATTAACCTAAGGCTAAGCAAGTTAATTTAATTAGCTCATTCCATGTGTTTGTGAGATTTTTTGGCATGTTTCTTATTCATTTCTACAAATTGGTGCTATATTTTACATCCGAGTTTCCTATAAGGAATACTATATAATCAATATGCCTATAGTATGAATTGGTTGAACATTACGCACTGAAGTCTTTAAAAAGTTTTTGCCATAAGCGAAACCTTTGGAAACTTAGGTACAGTATTAAATTACTTGGCCACTAAATGATTTTCCACAATCAATGGATTGAAGTTTTACAGCTTCAACATTCCAAAATAAATAATGAGATTTAGTCTCCAGGGTGAAAAACCCTCATGTCCCATAGAATTTTTTTAAAATACTGCTATTTACAGTCAGAGGAGCAATGAAATGCATTTGTAGATAGAACAGTTTGGCTTTGATTTTTGTTCATCTAATTTAAGGGAAGCTAAACTGATTTAATTTAAAAGTGGGAGATAAAAACATGAAAAAGAAAAATCCATTCCAGATGAGAAGATTGCATTTATAATGGGATCATGGACATGCTCTTCACGATGGTGGGTAGGATGGGGAAATTGTCATAATTGCATGCAATGGTGTTGTCTTTCTCTAAATTAGTATTACCTGCATCCATTTCCAAAAAGATTAAATAAATACACAGATGGAAGTTTCCTTTTACTGGCAAATGAACTGATTCATTTGTATAGCAAGCCTTTATTTTTAGCATGTAAAACTGAATATAGCAGACGAGATGAAAAAGAGTCCAAACTCCTCCATGCTGAATTGAAACAGCAGAGGAGAATGGTAGAGAATGACCAGAGGAGCATCATATGTGGGCCACTGTTTGTCTATTCCTGAATAGCAGGCTTATGGCAGTGATTCTTTTTCCTATAGATAATCACATGTCTCAGCAAAATACAACCAACAAAACAGCTAGACTTAAAAACTTATGAAACTGACTTTATTTTTTTTTAATTTTTATTGGAGGCTAACTGTTTTACAATATTATATTGGTTGGTTTTGCCATACATTGACATGAATCCGCCCCAGGTGTACATGAGTTCCCCCTCCCGAACCCCCCTCCCACCTCCCTCCTCTCCTTATCCTCCCTCTGGGTCATCCCCACATACCAGCCCCGAGCATCCTGTAACATGCATCGACCCTGAACTGGCGATTCGTTTCACATATGATAATATACATGTTTCAATGCCATTCTCCCAAACCATCCCACCCTCACCCTCTCCCACAGAGTCCCAAAGACTGTTTTATACATCTGTGTCTCTTTTGCTATCTCATATACAGGGTTATTATTTGCATCTTTCTAAATTCCATATATATGCGTTAGTATATTGTATTGGTGTTTTTCTTTCTGGCTCACTTCACTCTGTATAATAGGCTCTAGTTTCATCCACCTCATAAATTTATACTGTCAACAGTAGTTTGGCAGAGTGGAGGGAGGTGGCCAAACATTCAGAGATGGCACAGAATTTGGTTAAATTAATAGCCTTATATCAACAATACAACAACATAAAGTGCATAAATTTAACACAGAGAATGGCTTCCTTGGTGTCTCAGTGGTAAAGAATCCAACTGAAAATGCAGGAGACGTGGGTTCAACCCCTGAGTCAGAAAGATTCCCTGGAGAAGGAAATGGCAACCCACTTCAGTATTCTTGCCTGGGAAATCCCATGAATACAGGAGCCTGGTGGACTATACTCCACATGGTGGCAAGACAGACATGACTTGGCAAGTAAACAACAACAAAACAGAGAATAATCTTTGGCTTCTGAATTTTGTAAGTATAGCTCTCTCCTCATAGCTTTTCTTGATGAGCAAACTTCAAAGTAACCACTTTCTCGAACTCAATCGGGAAAAGGAATTTAAGAATGTAGGCTCCTCCCCATTCTATGTCAGCCCGTCTCGTCCTCAGGGCGTGGTCACAGAAGTTTACTTGGGAGTTTGCCTACTTAGTCCTTCATCACTTATCAGTCCCTGAGATACTTTTCTACATTTAAAAAATAAGACTTAACATTACTCTTGGGGAAAGATAATGCATGAAATCTCCAATCGTGTGCTACCTTTGAGAAAAATTTACACATGAATTCTGCTACTATGTATGTTGAGTCAAATCATGGTATAGAAATTTGGGGCTATTTATCTACATTGAATCCAAGTACCTGACATGACTTCAAGTCCCTTCCGAGAGTAATAAACTGGGATATTCATTCCACTGAAGTGGTCTGCTTTGTGTAACATGTGCTTCTATCACATCAGCCATAATGAATTGGACCAGGAAACTACCTGCTGGCCCATGGCAGATGTCAGAGCCCAGCATCCTCTGTCTGCTGGGCATTAGAAATCCAATGGGGAGAGTCTGTAATGGATGGGGCACGACAGCACCCATCTTTCCTCTGCTGTCACTATGAACACAAGATGTAGAGAAAAGACATCACAGTGATAAAGATGCAGAGATCTTCAGAGGACAAGAAAGATAGAAAAATCAGAAAATAAGAACAGTTGAGCCTGAGGTGCAGAAAAGTCACAGCAAACACTATTTCTAATGGAAGACAAGATCACTTTTTCCTCAGAATCAGAGGAGCAGGTCTATAGTCTATGGCAAATCAACAACGTTCCAGGTTTCCACAGAACCTAGCTGTACTTGCTCTAAGACTCCTTCATAACCCCCATCACTTAAGACTACCAGGCCATATCACTCCGTTTTTGCAGTCAGAGAGCCTAACACAGTTCCCTCATATGCTTGCTGACCATCAATTTTTACTCTGAAATATATATTGTAGAAGACTCGGTGGTTTGCTGAACACTGTATCAACCAGCACCTACTTATAAAGTTAAACCAGCTCCAATCATTGTACAAAACCATTTCCACTAAAAATGGTACCGCCCAAGCAAACAATCATATTGCTTGGAACAGTGAATAAAAAGAGGAAAATAACTCTCCCTCAAAGGCTCACATGTACCTCTTCTCTACCTGCACACAAATTGTTGTTCTCTCTGCCTACCTCACTTTCACTGTCAAGCATCCTATAATATTCAAAAATATGTCCTGTTTTTGTTTTATTTCAGTTCTTTGAAATCGAGTCTTTGGCAATATCCTGCCACTTAAACCAGCATAGTAACAGGCCAAGTAGCTTGCCAAGTCTAGTATTTTGGTTTTTTTTTAATAATTTTTTATTGAAATAGAGTTGATTGAAAATGTTATCTTAGTTTCAAGTACACAGCAAAGTGATTCAGTGACACACATATATATATATATAAACATCATTTTTATATTATCTTTCAATATAGGTTATTGGATAGTGGAGTTATTGATAGGTTATTGAATACTAGAGTGGGTAGCCTGTTCCTTCTCCAACAGATCTTCCTGACCCAGGAACTGAACCATGGTCTCCTGCATTGTAGGCAGATTCTTTTCCAACTGAGATATGAGGGAAGCCCATATAGGTTATTACAAGATATTAAGTATATTTCCCTGTACTATACAGCAGGTCCTTGTTTTTTATCTTTTTTATATATAGCAGTGTGTATATTTTAATCCCAAACATACTTTTTATCTTTTAGATACTATCTTGCCTGTCCTTCTGGTAGTATGGTAAAAATGACCAACTTTTCCTTTCTGAAATTCTTCAAAAACTGTTAACTTCTTGTAAACACATCTTGCCAACCTATCTGCAATTAACTGCATTATGAAAACACTTCACTGACAACTATTTTATCAGTATACCTTCTGAAAATATAAAATGTCAAAGCTACTGGCTCTACTAGAACTATGAGCCCAGCATCTGTTACATAATATTCATGGGTGATTAGTGCTATTTCACAGAATATTTTTCCAGGGTTGAACTCTACTGTGGCAAATGTCTACTATATATCTTTGGTATCTCACTTAGCACAAAGTACATTGATACGTACGTTGATGTGATAATTGACATCTTTGTTATCCTCAGGAAACTCCTCCTTAAAAATACATCCATTCAAATCATAGATTTGTGGGAAAGGACCACCTGGGAAAACCAGTGTAGATTTTACTACAAAGTCTATTACAGTTAGAATATTGTAATATTTGCTGAATATTCACTCAACAAACATTTACTAAGCTCCTACTAGGCAGCAGACATCTAACTACTGAACAAAATAAAGTGTATCACCCAAGAGTGAACAGGAACAAGGAATGTCTATTTATCTCTATACCATTTGCTCAGTGCCTAAAAGAGGACCTCCATTCCAAAGGGCACTCAATAATGCTTACTTAAATGAAAGCAAATAAGCACAACATGATCTAAGTCTGTCTTGTCTCATCAACACTGTCAGGCTATCGTGCCCCTCACTCCATATGGTATGGTCCCCTGCAACTAACATCAGTTTAAAAGGTAACTCCTTCCTAGCTCAGTGCCTTAACAACAGTTGGCTTTGGTCACCACTACCTCCCTAGCAAACCACCAGACTTTGCACTAAACATTGAATCATTTGTTCAGCGAACAGAGTGATTTTCTCTAGATATTTGTTGAGTGTTGACTCAAGCAGACAATACTGCTAGAGACTTGCTTATTACCTGTGAGTTACACACAATCTGTCTCCTCGTAGCCATTCAGTAAATGGGTGAATAGAAAACACAAATTGTTTTCGCTTTAGTCCAGATTACCATTCCAATTTCATTCCACAAATAGTTTGTCAAGTGTCTAAAAGTAGCAATGACAAATGCAGGTGGAACTAGGTCACTAGCAGAAATCAAGCATGGTCCAAATAACAGAACTGGAATGGACCTAGTGCCAAATTAATCCAATTGTAGCCTTTGCTTCAGCTGGATCATCCTGTGTGTGTTCCAACTCAGCTGTTGCCATTATTCATTTGTTGATTACTGGCCCATTCTTGGAAATGCATAGGCATCCCATTCATTTGGAGCTTTGTTTTCCTGAAAATTATCATCTGCATTTGGATTTTTTTTTTTTGCCTAACATAGAAATGTCCAAAGCAGTTTGAAAATTCAGGCATTTGATAAAAAAATCAATGGACCAAAAGTGTGGCTAGTAAGGAAACTGGATGGCTTCAAAAAGAACAAAAAGAAGAAAAATAATTACTATATTAAAGAAATTTATACTGACCTTCTCCAGTTTCAATTTCTCAAAGATTTAAATTTTGCACAATATACCTGATATTTCTATTTTAGCTTTAGGTCACTCGTTTTAGTTTAAAAGCATGTCATTTGGTGAATATTAACTGAGTGAATGAATGAATGAACAGAAAAGTAGGAATGAGTTGAATGGGGAACCTCAAACCTATGCACATTTTCCAAATAAGGTTTTTGAGAAATTAATGACTTTCCAGGTAGAACTGTACTATGTAATTTGAATTAAAGAGATAATGTCAATAAAGACCACTATTAATTCCAAACAAGGGACATTTGAAATCAAATTCAAGCTATTCTAATATTATTGCTAAGTAGAAGAAATTTATAATACTGATTTTTAACATATTATCATGAACATTGAATAGTAATCAAAATTTTCTTTTTAAAAAATCTCAAATATTACATCTAAAAAATCATTTAAGCTATTCCCCCCGCTCCATTCTAAATGTTTGCCCTAACTTTATTATTCCACTTATCTCACCAAATACTTGAAGTAATTTAAAGCAAACAAAAGAAATGAAGGTATAGATGTGACAGCTGACAAAATCAATGAATGTGATTTTATCAACATTTCCAAAATTAAAAAAAATTTTTTTTTGTTTTTTTAGTAAGTGAAGAAAGAATAGTTTCCACAACATAAATCTCTGAAAGATTTAAGAGAGAGCTTGTTGGTCCCTAACATTGCAGATGTCTAGTCAATTTAGTCAATTGAACGAGGCTGGAAAAACAAACAAAAAACATGGAGAAAGGTCCAACAGTTCTAAAAGTAACTCCTACAGGAGGGACCTGGAAAACTCGCTATAATATGACCTGGGTCATGGCACCACGGCTTGTGCTCTAAAATGAGAGAGAGAGAGAGTTCAGACCCGGGAAGATGACCTCAAAGGAGGCAAAACTGACAACAGGTCAACGTTGCAGCTGGATCCCTGGGTAGGTAGGTGGTTACAGATGCAGGATACCAGCAATTTTCATTCACTCTAGATAACCAAATTTGCCAATCAGTTCTAGGCCAACAACCCATACCTGGCCATCCTAAACTATGGAAAATCTTCAGTTTCTATACATGTTAAGATTCTTATTTTTATTACAACATTTCTGCGAAGAATATTAAACAATATGTCAGTATTTAAAGTCTGAATATCTCAGAAATATGGAAAATGAAGCATACAAGCACTTATTGATAACCACTTATGCTTGCTTGGAAAGAGTAAGATAATAACTTCATGCATATGGAACAAACTATGAAATCACAAACGATTAAATGACAATATGTTAGGTACTTACAGTAGTATCCAGAACATAATGTCATAGAAATATATGTTTTTTAAACAATTTTTATTTGTGCTAAAATATTTCTAACAAAATTTATCATCCTAACAAATTTTTAAGTGTTATTTCAGTGGTGTTAAGTTGCACACTTTTGTGCAACCAATCTTGAGAACTCTTTTGATCTTGAAACAAACATTCTATACTTATTAAATAACTCCTCTTTCCTTGCTCCCTCTGACCCCTGGTAACCACCATTCTACTCCCAATCTTCATGAAATTGACTATTCTAGGCACTTAATTTAACTGGAACCATTGATTATTTTTTCTCTTTTTATGTCCAGATTATTTTAGCATAATGTTCTCAAATTCAATCCACAGTGTAGCGTGTGTCAGAATCTCCTCTCTTTTAAGGAGGCAATGTAGGCATAATCAATCGTCGGGAAAACCACCAATTCTTGGTAACTGGCAACTAACCTTTTTAAAATTCAAAGGATTGTGAAATAGTCTTACTTACTCTTCCCTTCTAGTAGCCTTTCAATCCATTGAATGCACAAGAAACAAATTGTATAGCTCTGAGATTTGAAGTCACCAAGATTTGAGAACTGTTTTTGCAGTGGCAGTCAATGAAACATGATTCACACAGTAACTTTTATAAACAGGAAAAAAAAATAAAGGCAAACAGATTATGAAAGTGCAGTGTATTACTCAGTGCCAACTGCCAAAACAAAATACCTCACTCTGGGTGGCTAAAACAACAGAAATGTATTTCCTCACAGTTCTAGAGGCTTAAAGTCTGGGATCAGAGTGCCAGTGTGTTCAATTTCTGATGAGAGTTCTCTTTCTACTTGCAGACAGACACAATCTCACTGTATCCTCACATAGCAGAGAGAAACAGCAGGCTCTCTGGTGTCTCTTCTTATGAGTGCACTTATCTCACCATAAAGCTTTCATCCTCTTGACCTTCAGTTCAGTTCAGTTCAGTCGCTCAGTCGTGTCCGACTCTCCGCTACCCCATGAATCACAGCACGTCAGGCCTCCCTGTCCATCACCAACTCCCGGAGTTCACTCAAACTCATGTCCACAGAGTCAGTGATGCCATCCAGCCATCTCATTCTCTGTCATCCCCTTCTCCTCCCGCCCCCAACCTTTCCCTGCATCAGAGTCTTTTCCAGTGAGTCAACTCGTCGCATGAGGTAGCCAAAGTACCTAATTACCTTCCAAAGCTTCCATCTCCAAATATTAACACAATAGGTATTAGGATCTCAACATATGAATTCTAGAGACACAATTCAACCCATAGTGTACTACAGGAGAATTTATGAAGCTACTGAAAGGTAAGAAACCAATGTTGAAAATTTAAACATCTGTAGCAATAAACCATAATGGTCACTGACTGGGTATCTTGAAAACACTGGCACAAACAATTGTAATTTGGTGGGCTCTAGATTTCAGGAAGTATTCATGAGATTTACATCACAGAAGTGAAGAACAGGAAAAAGAAAAATCAAAGGCTAAGGAGCAGCACATAGGTATGGTGTGTAAAAGACATTCAATGAAACATAAAAACGTGTTTGACTGAGGAGGCATGGCATAGAAGGCTGAATACAGAGAGAAAGTCAGGCCTGTTTTATCCCTGTTCCCTAGAGGAATGCATGTTTAGGCCTGCTCATCATGGACTTGAGGCATAGGCTCCAGGCCATGGAATGCTTATGGGAAATCATGAGCTTGCCTCTGTTGAAACCTCTCCTTCTCTAATCTTTTTTTTTTTTAATTTTCTTCATTTTTTCATGATCCCACTTTGATTTATTATCAATAGTATTTTTTTCCCCTGACTAAAGATCTTTTCACTCTCAAAGCATAGTTTGATTTGCTTTAAAAGAAAAATAAGCGATTATGGAATTATTTTACTTGTTAACATTCAATGCTAAATGAAGTTTGAGTTGGCAGGCAGCAACTACAGGACAGTGATCTTTGTTTACCCATTGTCTCCACAAGAAGATAAGGAATGTTAAGAAGATAAAGAAATGAGCTCACAGGCTAACTGCATGGCACATATCAGCAACCAATTTCTAGAAGGACTAATGTATTAGGACCCTCATAAGGCTAGTTCAATTGTAACTGTATGTCCACAAATTCATTCCCTGAAAGGGATGTGCATACAATGTCTGAAGCATCCACGATAATAGAAAAGACTTGAAAAATCCCTAGGAGATCTCAAAAAACTGAAATTAGAGTGAGGTTCATGAGGGAAACACTGCACATTGAAAAGTTCAATCTCGAGGTTAGGGCTTCAGGAAAACAACTGCACAATAACATTAATCGCAACAAATTTGCATTTGCATAATTTAATCTTATAAAGTTGTTAAGGACTTGTCAGATGACAAAGCTGAGGCTCAAAATTTTTCACTTTCAAAAATACTATTTCAGTAGTGGAAGACTTCTCACATGTACTGGACTAAAACTCCACAGGTAACAATTATCACATGTGGTCAAAATACTAAGGACAGAATGCTCAACTATACTGGAAATTTAAACAGTACATGGATTTCCATATGTTCAAGCTGGATTTAGAAAAGGCAGAGGAACCAAAGATCAAATTGTCAACATCCATTGGATCATCGAAAAAACAAGAGAGTTCCAGGAAACATCTACTTCTGCTTTATTGACTATGCCAAAGCCTTTGACTGTGTGGACCACAACGAACTCTGAAAAATTCTTAGAGATTGGAATACCAGACCACCTGACCTGCCTCTTGAGAAATCTGTACGCAGGTCAGGAAGCAACAGTTAGAACAAGACATGGAACAAAAGACTGTTTCCAAATAGGGAAAGGAGTATGTCAAGGCTGTATATTGTCATCGTGCTTATTTAACTTATATGCAGAGTACATCATGAGAAATGCTGGGCTGGATGAAGCACAAGCTGGAATCAAGGTTGCACTGAGAAATATCAATAACCTCAGATATGCAGATGACACCATCTTATGGCAGAAAGTGAAGAACTAAAGAGCCTCTTGAAAGTGAAAGAGGAGCATGTAAAACTTGGCTTAAAATTCAACATTCAGAAAACTAAGATCATGACATCCAGTCCCATCACTTCATGGAAAATAGATGGAGAAACAATGAAAACAGTGAAAGACTTTATTTTGGGGGGCTCCAGAAGCACTGCAGATGGTGGCTGCAGCCATGAAATTAAAAGACACTTGCCTCTTGGAAGAAAAGCTATGCCCAACCTAGACAGCATATTAAAAAGCAGAGATGTTACTTTGCCAAAAAAGGTCCGTCTAGTCAAGGCTATGGTTTTTCCAGTGGTCATGTGTGGGTGTGAGAGTTGGACCATAAAGAAAGCTGAGTGCCGAAGAATTGATGCTTTTGAACGGTAGTGTTGGAGAAGACTTGAGAGTGCCTTGGACTGCGAGGAGATCCAGCCAGTCTATCCCAAAAGAGATCAGTCCTGGATATTTATTGGAAGGATTGACGCTGAAGCTCCAATATTTGGCCACCTGCTAAGAGCTGACTCACTGGAAAAGACCCTTATGCTGGGAAAGATTGAGGGCAGGAGAAGAAGGGGATGACAGAGGATGAGATGGTTGGATGGCATCACCAACTCAATGGACATGAGTTTGAGTAAACTCCAGGAGTTGGCGGCAGACAGGGAGGCCTGGCATGCTGCAGTCCATGGGCTCGCAAAGAGTCAGACATGACTGAGCGACTGAAATGAACTGAACTGATACTGGAAAGAGACTAACACCAGGTAGGAACTGGAGTTTCTGGAAGAAAAGAACCATTTTGGTTGAAGTCAACTGTCCATATGGTTTATCACATGGGGACGCAGCCCAGTTTATAGGAAGGAGTATCTATAGGTGTCAGAATGCCTGGAAAATGAGGAGGAAGGAAATTTCCTGAAAAGAGTCCCCACTTTTCATTCATGCATTACAGCTAAAAGAGCCTCCCATTCTAAATAGTTTTATAACATAAGGAAAGAAGAAAGAAAGCAGATTATGGACGTGAATTTAAGAAAAGATAAGAAGTCAGACAAATAAAACTCAGTGTCGGAATCCAAATATCTGTAGTATCCAGACCAGAAAGGTGCAATGTCCAAGTGTACTGAAAACACTGGCCACAAAAACCTTACTTTGGCAAACTCAAATCCCTGTTGACCCCTGAACTGGACTCAGTGACTTATAGGACAAACTACAATCATCAGATAATCAGACATATGCGAAACTGGAATCTCAGAAAGGAGTGAGAAAAACGCATAGAAAACATATTTAAGTAAACACTAGCCATGTATTCGGAGAAGGCAATGGCAAGCCACTCCAGTAATATTGCCTGGAAAATCCCATGGATGGAGGAGCCTGGTAGGCTGCAGTCCGTGGGGTTGCTAAGGGTCGGACACGAGTGACTTCACTTTCACTTTTCACTTTCACACATTGGAGAAGGAAATGGCAACCCACTCCAGTGTTCTTGCCTGGAGAATCCCAGGGAAGGGGGAGCCTGGTGGGCTTCCGTCCATGGGGTCACACAGAGTCGGACACGACTGAAGTGACACAGCAGCAGCAGCAGCAGCCATGTATTTCCCAAATAGTTAGGAAAAACACCTTAACCATAGATTCAGGAAATTCAACAAACTTAAAAAAGAAAAAACAACATAGAAAATCACACTTAGGTACATCATGGTCAATGTGCTGCAAACCAAAAAGGAAAAAGAAAATATCAAAAGCAGTCAGAGAAAAACAGCACATTATATAGGAATGAATACTGAGTTTTGAAGAAACTTCTTTTCAGACAATGGTAGCCAGAGTATACTGAATAGACTTGTTAAAGTCTTGAAAAAAGAACATTTAACTAAAATCACACATCAGAAAAAAAAATCATGCATATGAAAGCAAAACAAACACAAACAACAGCAACAACCACCAAAATAAAACATTATCAGACAGACAAAGCTAAGACATTTGGTTGGCAGCAGAACTGTATAAAAGAAATTCAAGTTTTTTTTCAAGCTGAATGCAACAAGGAAAGAACAAAAACAGAAATTGTAAATATGTGAGAAAACAAAGACTATTTTTATTTAGTTGCTGCAAAAGATAACTGTTTAATGCAAAAATTTTAACATTGTATTATGGGAGATATAACATATGTGGATATGAAATAGCTTGCAGAAATTTCACAAAGGATAGGGGCAAGTTAAGTGAATGTGTAATTTTGCAAGTCTTTTTTATTTTATATGAACTCATACAATACCATCTCTAAATGGACTGATAAATTAAGGATGTAGACAGTTCAGTTGCTCAGTCATGTCCAAATCTTTGCGACCCCATGAATCGCAGCATACCAGGCTTCCCTGTCTATCACCATCTCCTGGAGTTTGCTCAAACTCATGTCCAACAGGTTGGTGATGCCATCCATTTCACCCTCTGTCAGCCCCTCCTTCTCCTACCTTCAATCTTTCCCAGCATCAGGGTCTATTCCAATGTGTCAGTTCTTCTATTCAGGTGGCTAAACTATTGCAGTTTCAGCCTCAGCATCAGCCCTTCCAATGAATATTCAAGACTGATTTCCTTTGGGATGGACTGGTTGGATCTCCTTGCAGTCCACGGGACTCTCAAGAGTCTTCTCCAACACCACAGTTCAAAAGCATCAATTCTTCGGTGCTCAGATTTCTTTATAGTCCAGCTCTCACATCCATACATGACTACTGGAGAAATCATAGCCTTGACTAGACAGACCTTTGTTGGCAAAGCAATGCCTCTGCTTTTAAATATGTTGTCTAGGTTGGTCATAAGTTTTCATCCAAGCAGCAAGCGTCTTCTAATTTCATGGCTGTAGTCACCATCTGCAGTGGTTTTGGAGCCTCCAAAAAATAAAATTGCTCACTGTTTCCATTGTTTTCTGCATCTATTTGCCATGAAGTGATGGGACTAGATGCCATGATCTTAGTTTTCTGAATGTTGAGCTTTCAGCCAACTTTTTCACTCTCCTCTTTCACTTTCAAGAGGCTCTTTAGTTCTTTGTTTTCTGCCATAAGGGTGGTATCATATTTCTCCCAGCAGTCTTGATTCCAGCTTGTGTTTAATTGAGCCTGGCATTTTGCATTCTACTCTGATTATAAGTTAAACAAGCAGGGTGACAATATACAGCCTTGACGTACTCCTTTCCCAATTTGGAACCAGTCTGTTGTTCCAGGTCCAGTTCTAACTGCTGCCTCTTGACCTGCATATAGATTTCTCAGGAGGCAGGTGAGGTGTTCTGTTATTTCCATCTGTTTCAGAATTTTCCACAGTTTGTTGTGATCCACAGAGTCAGAGGCTTTGGCATAGTCAATAAAGCAGAAGTAGATGCTTTTCTGGAACTCTCTTTCTTTTTCTATGATCCAATGGATGTTTTCAATTTGATCTCTGCTTCTTCTGCCTTTTCTAAATCCAGCTTGAACACCTGGAAGTTCACAGTTCACGTACTGCTGACGCCTGGCTTGGAGAATTTGGAGCATTACTTTGCTAGCATGTGAGATGAGTGCAATTGTGCAGTAATTTGAAAGTCTTTGGCATTGCCTTTCTTTGTGACTGGAATGAAAACTGACCTTTTCCATTTGCTAGTCATAAAAAATATCACTAAAAAACAATAAAAATTTATAGCCAAAAGCCATGAAAACAAGCCATTAGATATTTAATTGATCTAAGAGCAGGTGTGAAATGAGGAAAAATTCAATTTAAAAAAGAAATAGGATAATAATACTATGAAAATGGTAGATTCAACAATATTGATGATCATGTCACATGTAACTGTACTTAATAATCAAGTGAACTAAGTACAAAATACAGCCACAATTATATGCTGTCTAACAGGGGTCCCCAACCTTTCTGGCAGCAAGCATTAGTTTCATGGAGTATAGTTTTTCAGGGACTGGGGTTTGGGTGATGGTTTGGGGATGACTGAAGCACATGACATTTACTGTGTACTTTGTTTCCATTATCATTACATCAGTTCCACTTCAGAGAATCAGACAAAAGGTCCCTGAGGTTGGAGACCCCTGGATAAGACCTGCACTTTAAATAGAAGGACAATAAGAAGTGGAAAGAGATAAAGCATGCGAATAGTGAGCACAATAAAGCTGATAGTCTATATTCACATCTGACAAGTCTACGAACAAAGAAATAAAATTAAAAGCAAAATAAGATACAAATACACATCAATCAGAAAGGCTAAAATTTAAAAGACTGGCAATATCAAAAGTTGAAGTAGCTATGAAACAATTGGAACTCTCCCCCACTATTTGTTAGAATCAAAAAAATGGGACAACTACTTTGGATGATAGTTTGGCAGGTTTTTTGTTTTTTTTTTTCCTTTAAATAATGCCATCATCAGTCAGTTCAGTTCAGTTCAGTCGCTCAATCGTGTCCGACTCTCCGCGACCCCATGAATCACAGCACACCAGGCCTCCCTGTCCATCACCAACTCCCGGAGCTCACTCAAACGCGTGTCCACAGAGTCGGTGATGCCATCCAGCCATCTCATTCTCAGTCGTCCCCTTCTCCCCCCGCCCCCAACCTTTCCCAGCATCAGAGTCTTTTCCAGTGAGTCAACTTGTCGCATGAGGTGGCCAAAGTATTGCAGTTTATATACCCTAGTAATTTCACTCCTGATTATTTATCCAAAAGGGTGAAAACACTGTCCACAGAAAGACTTGTACAAGAAGACATGGAATGGCTTTTTTCATAATAACCCAAAACTAAAATCAACATAAATGTCTATCAACTGCAGAATGACTAGATAAATTGTGGGCTATTTGTAAGATGGCATATGACTCAGCAATGGAAATAAACTCCTAAAGCGCACAGCAATATAGACGAATCTCAAAAACCTATATTAAGAGAGAGAAAAAAAAAAAAAAACTACATGAAGCAAAATAGCCTAGATGCAAAAGAGTGCATAGTATTTTACTACCGTTATATAAATTTAAAGAATAGGCAGAACAAATAAACTTCAATAAAAATCAAAATATGACTTGCTTTTAGGGGTAGGGATTGGTCCAAAGACACAAAAGATGCTTTTTGTGTTGAACAGAACGTTCTAAACCTTAGTAGGTGTAGTAGGTCTGCATCTTCGTAAGACAAATGGTCAAATGCTTTTGTGGGAACAGACATTTATGAAAACACACATTATTTTACTCTTAAGACCTGAGAATTTTAAAAAAAAATCTGAAAATTTCCCTATATGTAAATTTTTCTAAAATGAGAAAAATCATGTTTCTGAATCATGATGGATCTGAAATTTTAAAAATCATCTAAATTCAAGGCTCATACCTTTTTTCACTATTCCACAGTGTACTTACTAACATCACATTGAGCCAGGGATTTTATACTACAATTTAGGCTGGTATTTTTGGCTTATCAAAGAATTTCCTAATTTTTTTTTAACAGCAACATCTTCCTTTCATGCATTTGTTTTCCCATGGAGGTGGGGGTGTGGAGGAAGAAGTGATCCCTTGGGAAACTGCATCAAGTTTTTTAAAACTACAGAGGTGCCAATTAACAGTTTCAAGAAATGCCTGAATTTCAATTCCAGAGAGACGTTCAGTTTCCATATTACCAAGGATGCAGTCCATGAACACCAAGTAATTTTCTAAAGCTGGTATTTCAACAGTCATCTAAAAGAAATGAAAAATACACAGGAATATAAAAGTTCATGAAGTCAGCATATTATAAAAGTTTAGGTTCTTCAACTGTGTTCCACATTCCTATTACATCTACACTGAAAATTTAAGTGAGTTAGTGCCTATGACATACTGTGGAGAAATTAAAGACTGCATATATTTCTTTTTGTAACTAAACCTATGAAGTTTTCTAGTCTCAATGCCTTTCTTCATTCCTTGTGTATGTATGTATTCATTCATTCAATCACAACAGTTGCCAAACTATAACAGTAAAAGAATATTAGGGCTAAAACAAGTTCAAGAATAAAGAAGATACAGATCCCAGCCTTAACAAACTCAGAGTCCAATAACAGTTAACTGTAATTAAATAAAGATGTTAAAACTTTTTAATAAGTGCTGGAAGAAAGAAAGCTTCCTGATATCAGAGAACATATTTCACAGCGACTTAAGCATGCCTGTGTTTGTACACTACTTCTCAAGGGAGAAAATAAAGCACTGTTCATCTAACATGTATACATGTCAAGTCTCATCTCTTCCTCAAATGAAAAGTACACCATATACACAGCCAATCACCATAACGAGTGCAAACAGACTGTGCCACCTTCTTGCAGCACAAAGTCCATCCTATGGTTATTACCCATCTTTGCTATTCTTATTGCTCAGAGACTGAGTCGTGTCTGACTATTTGAGGCCCCTTGGACTGGAGCACACCAGTCTCTTCTGTCCATCACTGTATCCCTGAGTTTACTCAAACTCATGTCTATTGAGTGAGTGATGCCACCCAACCATCTCATCCTCTGTCACCTCCTTCTCCTCTTGCCTCAATTTTTCCCAGCACCAGGGTCTTTTCCAATGAGTCAGCTCTTCCCATCAGTCTATTACCCATCTTAGATGTTTGTTTTTCTTCAATTTCACCTAAAATTATTTAACAGCTTTCTCCACCAGGGCTACAATTACAGTCTCATTGAAGAGTAAAACCAAAAATGAACGATGCAATTTCACCGTGAAGTTCTTCTTCAGTTGTCTTCCCTGCTTTTTAGTGGACCATATAAAAATGTGGAATACAATATATGAAATTAACTCACAGGTAAGAATAAAATATCTGATTCTAAATGTTAGGATTGGTGGACATTTCTTAATAACATCATAATTTGTTTAATAGGTTAGAAGTGAACCTAGATGGTGCTAGTTTATCTACGGAATTATGTAATACAAAGCAGTGAATTAGATTTTCAAGGTAGTCTAATCCATCTTTCTACAGATTTTGGTTTTATTGTTATTATTTTAACGTGAGAAGAACTCAACAAATAACTATCTACTAGGTTTGAAATTCATTTATTCACCCAACCATTCTAAGTGCTATGGCTACCTGCCTTATCATTTCAACATTCATGACACAAGAAGTTGAAACACTAGAAGACAGAAACAGCTGTTACTAGGGAAATAAGGGAATTCTGTAAATAATTTAAAAATCATTCTGGGTAATCAGTTTCAATTTTGAAAATTAACAACTGCTCTGAAAACACAAAATGCATATATTTCAGTCTGTATTTTCTTTTGTCTCTTTGCCACTTTAATGTTTGTTCTTAGGGTGTAATAGTAGCAATTATATAGTACATTGGACTTTCATCAGTTACCCATCTCCTCAAACAGATTCAGTGGTTTCCTATGAACTTCTACATGCCAGAGGAACAGCAAATTCAAAGAATGCTGACTAATGACTAAAACAGAAAAATGTTCTAAGAAGAAAAGGGTGATTACAAGTGTTAAATGAGGCAGAGGAGTCATGAATTTGTACGTGTAGGCTCCGCCATGGAATTTGCCAATTGAGAAGTTCCAGTTACTTGTCTTTCTGGAGTTATTTCTCCACTGATCTCCAGTAGCATATTGTGCACCTACTGACCTGGGGAGTTCATCTTTCAGTGTCCTGTCTTCTTGTCTTTTCATGCTGTTCACGGGGTTCTCAAGGCAGGAATACTGAAGTGGTTTGCCATTCCCTTCTCCAGTGGACCACATTTTGTTAGAACTCTCCACCATGACCTGTCCATCTTGGGTGGCCCTATATGGCATGGCTAATAGTTTCATTGAGTTAGACAAAGCTGTGGAACATGTGATTAGATTGGTTAGTTTTCTGTGATGGTGATTTTTGGTCTGTCTTCCCTCTGATGGAAAAGGATAAGAGGCTTATGAAAGCTTCCTGATGGGATTGACTGACTGAGGGGGATACTAGGTCTTGTTCTGATGGGCAGGGCCATGCTTAGTAAATCTTCACTGTGGATGTGACTGGTGATGGAAGCAAGGTCTGATGTTGTAAAGAATAATATTGCATAGGAACCTGGAATGTTAGGTCCATGCATCAAGGCAAATTGGAAGTGATCAAACAGGAGATGGCAAGAGTGAAAGTCGACATTTTAGGAACCAGCGAACTAAAATGGACTGGAATGGGTGAATTTAACTCACATGACCATTATATCTACTACTGTGGGCAAGAATCCCTTAGAAGAAATGGAGTAGCCATCATAGTCAACAAATGATTCTGAAATGAAGTACGTGGATGCAGTTTCAAAAACGACAGAATGATCTCTTTTCATTTCCAAGGCAAACCATTCAATATCATGGTAATCCAAGTCTATGCCCCGAACTGTAAAACTGAAGAAGCTGAGCTTGAACAGTCCTCAGTTCAGTTCAGTTCAGTTCAGTTGCTCAGTCATGTCCGACTCTCTGCGACCCCATGAATCACAGCATGCCAGGCTTCCCTGTCCATCACCAACTCCCGGAGTTCACCCAAACTCATGTGCACAGAGTCGGTGATGCCATCCAGCCATCTCATTCTCGGTCGTCCCCTTCTCCTCCCGCCCCCAACCTTTCCCAGAATCAGAGTCTTTTCCAGTGAGTCAACTCGTCGTCCGATGAAGACCTAAAAGAGCTTCTAGAACTAACATCCAAAAAAGATGTCCTTTTCATGATAAGCGACTGGAATGCAAAAGTAGGAAGTGAAGAAACACCTGGTGTAACAGGAAAATTTGGCCTTGGAGTAAAGAATGAAGCAGGGCAGTGGCTCATAGAGTTTTGCCAAGAGAATGCACTGCTTATAGCAAACACCCTCTTCTAACAACACAAGAGAAGACTACACATGGACATCACAAGATGGTCAACACCTAAATCAGACTGATTATATTCTTTGCAACCAAAGATGGAGAAGCTCTATACAGTCAGCAAAACAAGACCAGAGTTGACTGTGGCTCAGATCATGAACTCCTTGTTGCCAAATTCAGACTGAAATTGAAGAAAGCAGGAAAACTACAAGACCATCCAGGTATCACCTAAACCAAATCTCTAACTATTATACACTGGAAGTTGAGAAATAGATTTAAGGGACTAGATCTGATAGAGTGCCTGATGAATTATATGGATGGAAGTTCATGACATTGTACAGGAGACAGGGAGCAAGACCATCCCCATGGAAAAGAAATGCAAAAAAGCAAAATGGCTGTCTGAGGAGGCCTTACAAATAGCTGTGAAAAGAAGAGAAGCCAAAAGCAAAGGAGAAAAGGAAAGATATAAGCATCTGAATGCAGAGTTCCAAAGAATAGCAAGGAGAGATAAGAAGCCTTCCTCGGTTATCAGTGCAAAGAAATAGAGGAAAACAAAAGAATGGGAATGACTAGAGATCTCTTCAAGAAAATTAGAGACACAAAGGGAGTATTTCATGCAAAGATGGGCTCAATAAAAGACAGTAAGGGTATGGACCTATCAGAAGCAGACGATATTAAGAAAAGGTGGCACAAATACACAGAAGAACTGTACCAAAAAGATCTTCATGACCCAGATGATCACAATGGTGTGATCACTCACCTAGAGCCAGACATCCTGGAATGTGAAGTCAAGTGGGACTTAGGAATCATCACTACAAACAAAGCTAGTGGAGGTGATGGAATTCCAGCTGAGCTATTTCAAATCCTAAACGATGATGCTGTGAAAGTGCTGCACTCAATATGCCAGCAAATTTGGAAAACTCAGCAGTGGCCACAGGACTGGAAAAGGTCAGTTTTCACTCCAATCCCAAAGAAGAGCAATTCCAAATAATGCTTAAACTACCACACAATTGCACTCATTTCACATGCCAGCAAAGTAATGCTCAAAATTCTCCAAGTCAGGCTTCAACAATATGTGAATTGTGAACTTCCAGATATTCAAGCTGGTTTTAGAAAAGGCAGAGGAACCAGAGATCAAATTGCCAACATCCGCTGGATCATTGAAAAAGCAAGAGAGTTCCAGAAAAACATCTATTTCTGCTTTGTTGACTACACCAAAGCCTTTGATTGTGTGGATCACAATAAACTCTGGAAAATTCTTAGAGACTGGAATACCAGACCACCTGACCTCCCTCTTGAGAAATCTGTATGCAGATCAGGAAGCAACTGTTAGAACTGGACATGGAACAACAGACTAGTTCCAAATAGGAAAAGAAGTACGTCAAGGCTGTATATTGTAACCATGCTTATTTAACTTACATGCAGAGTAAATCATGAGAAACACTGGGCTGGAGGAAGTACAAGCTGGAATCAAGATTGCTGGGAGAAATATCAATAACCTCAGATATGCAGATGACACCACCATTATGGCAGAAAGTGAAGAAGAACTAAAGGGCCTCTTGATGAAAGTGAATGAGGAGAGTGAAAAGGTTGGCTTAAAGCTCAACATTCAGAAAACTAAAATCATGGTATCTGGTCCCATCACTTCATGGCAAGCAGATGGAAAAACAGTGGAAACAGTCACAGACTTTATTTTCTTGGGCTCTAAAATCACTGCCGATGGTGACGGCAGGCATGAAATTAAAAGCCCCTTCCTCCTTGGAAGAAAAGTTATGACCAACCTAGATAGCATATTAAAAAGCAGAGACATTACTTTGCCAACAAAGGTCCATCTAGTCAAGGCTATGGTTTTTCCAATAATCATGTATGAATGTGAGAGTTGGACTATAAAGAAAGCTGAGTGCTGAAGAACTGTTGCTTTCAAACTGTGGTGCTGGAGAAGACTCCTGAGAGTCCCTTGGACGGCAAGGAGATCCAGCCAGTCCATCCTAAAGGAAATAAATCCTGAATATTCATTGGAAGGACTGATGTTGACTCTTCAACTCCAATACTTTGGCCACCTGATGCAAAAAAACTGACTCACTGGAAAAGACCTTGATGCTGGGAAAGATTGAAGGCAGGAGGATAAGGGGATGACAGAGGATGAGATGGTTGGATGGCATCACTGACTCAATGGACATGAGTTTGAGTAAACTCTGGGAGTTGGTGATGGACAGGGAGGCCTGGTGTACTGCAGTCCATGGGGCCACAAAGAGTTGGACAAGACTGAGCGGCTGAGCTGAGTTAAGTGACTTATCAGAAGAAGGACTAAGTAGTGTCAAGAGTATGGAGATCAAACTAGCAAGCATGACAATGAAAGGGGAGTAGTAGAGAGTATTCTATTCACAGTATTTCATAAAGTCAACAGGAGATTCTTTATTCCAGTTATCCTAATTCTTTCATATTCCATACCACTCTACTGATACTTTATTATTAGTGGATGAGTTCAATGCTGTCCTCAAGGTTTCACGGAGTGAAGGACACTGAGACGTCATTCCCTAGGCCCAATAAATATTTTAGGGACTGTTTACAGTTTTCCATAAAACTCTCCTTTCAGGCCAATGTTGTGGGAACAGTTAACCTGATTGGAAAATGGGACTTGTATCCGAAGGTTCATATTTTTCACCAGAGTGGATTGTGACCTCACTGGAAAACACAACCATAGCCACTTCCGTTTCACTAGTTGCTTCACATGCTCTTAGACATGACAGTGTGTAGGCACAATTTTCACTTCGATTATCAGTCTGTCCAAAAGGTGAGGGGATCAGATTCTCAACATCTGGGTTGGATCTATCTGCCATTCTTCTTTATCCATAAGTGGGTAAAAGAAAAGGTCTCCTTTGTCCTGCAAGCATGGTGGCTTCAATGTAAGAGTGAAGTTGTGAGAACATTCCATTAGGTCCTAGATTCAGACTGCATTGTCATTTGCTCCACATTCAAGTCTTTTGTATTTGTTATTGATTAATTATATAACTCAGATGGAAGGAAAGGTCATGGAAGGATGCTCCACAATTCTGTTAATACTCACTTGTTTTTGCCTTCATTTCCCAACTACTGGAAATTTTGATTACAAATATCTTTAGTATAATAAATAATGTACCTGGTCTTTATCCACAGTTTCTAGCAAAAGCATTAAAAATCATTGGCGCTTCCTTAATGATGGAAGCATGTTTGTTGTGCAAATGAATGACTAACAATAGACCCCTAGACAGTTTCAGGATGGAGGTTCATCAGCCAAAAGATAGGAGTCAAGCACTGGAACTTTGGACCATCTCAACCTCCTGGAAAACAGATGGAGTTCTGAGATTTAGTTTAATCCTGTGGCCAATAATTTATTCAGTTATTCTTATGCAACAAAAACTCCAATGAAATCTGAACATCAGGACTCAGTGGAGGTTCTTAGTTGGTGAACACACTGTTATTCCTGGAGGGTGATGTACCTTGGTTCCCACGGCAGAGAGCATGGAAACCCTCTGCTCCCTTCCAGCCCTTACCCTGCATGAAATCCTTTAAAATAACTCTGATCATTGAGTATAACTCTGTCTTGAGTTTGCGAGTCACCCTAGAAATCTGAACTTGATGGGAGTATGGGATTTACTTATTTACTGGGGTATCTCAGAATTGTGGAAGACTTGGAGGCCCTCCACATGCTGCTGGCATCTCAAGGAAGAGCAGTCTTGTCGAAGACTGAGTGAGCCTTTAACTGAAGAGGTCTGTGCTTACTTCTGGTGTTAGCATCAGAACCATACTGCTGTACACCTAGTTGATGTTAGCCAACAGAGCTGGAACAGAATAGAACCTTAAGAAACCAGCTGACTTAGATATCTTTAGGATAGAGGAGACCAGACTATTATGATAAAAGAAGTTTATACAGAAGATATTTAAAATACATCCATAAAATAACTGATTCTATAAAGTTAATACATTATTTTCAAGAGCTTTGGTTTCAAGTAATGGAAAGCATATGTGTTATATGTGCATAGAAACACACAAATACTTTATATATAGTGTAGGTATATTTTACTATGCATATCATATGTAAATATATATGTGTGTGTAAAAAATATATGTGTGTGTATATATATATATATACATTTACATGTTTATGCATACTTATATACATGTGCATGCATGCTAAGTCACTTCAGTTATTTCTGACTCTGCAACCCCATGGATTGTAGCCTGCCAGGCTCCTCTGTCCATGGGATTCTCCAGGCAAGAATACTAGAGTGGGTTGCCAAGCCCTTCTCAGGGGATCTTCCCAACCCAGGGAATGAACCTACGTCTTTTATTATCTCCTGCATTGGCAGGAGGGTTCTTTACTACTAGCACTGCCTGGGAAGCCACACATATACACACAAGAGCTCAATCCCTTATGTGCATATATACATTTATCTTTTTATATTAATATATCTATGTATATATGTGTATATGTATATAAATATACATGTATAGACACACATCCATACACCCATATATACACATACATAAAATAGGCATGCACACACACATATTCTCAAATGGTAGAAAATATTAAGTAGTTTTTCCCAGAAATGACAGGAAAGCCAGAAAGCAGGTGTAAAAATTGGCCAGAACCTTGTCAAAATAGGGATAAATTAATCTCATAAGGATATAATGTCTGTTGCTAGAATCACCACCAGCGTAGGATATGGATGCCTGTCACTATAACCACAACACTCCTTGGAAATTGGTTGTTGCAGCTAAAAATGAGTTCAACACTGTGGTTTTGATTCATGAATTTCCAATTTAAAGCTTGAGATTAAATGAGCCTGAGCTTTGAACTCATGTTCATAAACTGCAAAGGTCTTTAACCAAACTACAAGCGAAGCAATTTTGGCTTCTTTGGTGGAAGTCAGACTTTGCCTTCCAGCAATACTCATGTGGTTTAGAATTTCCTAAACATAGGCGTGCTGTGGTTCATGGGGTCGCAAAGAGTCGGACACGACTGAGCGACTGAACTGAACTGAACTGAAACATAGATGAGTGTTTATCTGCCAAACAGCCAAATATCACAAATCTTCATTTTCTTTACAGTTCAATGCATTCTGTGTGCTAAGTTGCTTCAGTTGTGTCCGACCCTGTATGACACTATGGACTACAGACCTGCCAGGCTCCTCCGTCCATGGGATTCTCCAGGCAAGAATACTGGAGTGAATTGTCATGCCCTCCTCCAGGGGATCTTTCTGACCCAGAGAAAACCTGCAGCTCTTATGTCTCCTGCACTGACAGGTGGGTTCTTTACCACTAGCAGCACCTGAGATTTGGAATAGATAACTTCTGAATCCAAAGTTCACTTGAAATGCAACCCCTTGAAAGTCCTCAGCTCTTCAGCTTTGTTCCAAATACTTTCATTATTTTTATAGACATTTTCAAGCAAGTATCAAAGTTTAAAAATATTTACTGAGAACACCCATGTTATTATTATCTATTTCCACCATTGGCATTTTATCATATTCCCTATCACAAACTTGTTCCTTTATCCATCCATAAATCTAAGTTACTTTTCATGTTTTCAGAGTAACCTATAAATGTCAGTATACTTTCCTCTAAATACTTCAAAATGCACATAATTACTTACTTTCAATATTTTTAAAAATTTATGTAACATTCACATATACTGTAAAGCACAAATTCTGAGTGATGTTTGTCAAGTTCTGACAAATTCATACACCTAATATGATTCAAGAGATGTATAACATTATAATCACACTAACATTATAATCCTCTTCCCAAAGCTCCAGAAACAATTATTATTCAATTTTTACACTATAATTTTGACTATTTTAGAATTTGATAGAAAAAGTAATTATGCATTATTTATTATTTTTAAGTAAGACCTTTTTTTTACTAGTATTTTTGGTTTTTAATAAGTCTGCTACCTTCCTTGAGAAAATGAGCATTTTAGAAGATCCAAAGAGAAGCTGATAAAGAAATTAAACCAGCAGCCAGAAAGAAATATGGCCAAGTAGACACAAAAAAGAACATTTCCTCTGAAATCAAAATGTTGACCCCATTCATTAGGACGTTTTGTACTTTTATTTCATATTTGCATTCCATGAAGATAATATAGAATATATTCTATATGAAATATGAAAAGTCTTTATTGCCGATAAAACAGAAAACATTGACTTACATTCCAAGCAATCAGTAGAAAAAGATGCTGTTTTGCCTCTCCCAAAATCTAAGGCTCCCCAAAATGGGTACAACCAGTGTGAATAAATTCTCATTGTACAAACAAAAGCAAGCAAATATTCAAAGCAAGCAAAGTGACAGACATTAAACTTGGTCATTTCTTTAAAAAGGGCATCAATTTTGTGATAAACTCCTCACTGAGGACTGCTATGAAAAAGAAAGTGCCAAGTATCAAGTTAATGAGTTTATAGATGAAGCAAAGCCACTTAGTAATCTAAGCAAAAGAGTAGAATCTAGGGACTCATTGCTTCTATTTCTCCATCTGTCACATAATTAAAGTTATTTACCTT